>NW_010400604.1:139952-148165 GCF_000710305.1 Buceros rhinoceros silvestris | reverse complement strand
CCGACGGGGAAGTCAGGCTGGAAGCGCGTTACCAGGGCCAAGATGATTCTAGGCAATAAAAAAACCCTGTTGGGCGGCATCGTTGTGGGCTAAAGTGTAGTTTATCTTTTCTGTGGTAGCTGTCTGGCACCCTTCACATAGGTGAAACTGTTCCAGGAACAGGCAATGGGTATGATGGTATGTTTCTGAAAGACATGGAATTCGAATGGGAGTGTGAGGTCACAGATGAGCTGACCAGTCTGGAATTGAATTGGAGCTTTATATTTACGATGGGATTTTGTTGTTTTTTTTTTTTTTAAATTTGAGTGAGCTAGGCCATTTTTCAGCTGGTTCGGATGCTCTACCAGTATGTGTGTCTGCTCATTTCTGTGCATTGAGATTCAGGGTCTGATCAGTACCCGTAGTTCTCTTCACCTTCTTTGAAAATACTAATACTTCAGTGTTTCTGCATATCAACGTTTTTCCAGTTGGAGCCGTACAACACGTGTCTTGATCGACTGGGAAATCAGCATGGAAGAAACCGATTTAACAGTAGTGCTCCTATGAGTAATTGCATTGTATAGAATGAGCAGTTGCAGCACAATTTTGGCTACAATATACTGTACCAACATAAAAGTGCATGTGACTGTGTATTTATGTATATATTCTTAAAACATCAACATATAGAAAACATTTAAACATATACATTCTTAAAACATTGTCCAGTTTTGCTCATCCCAAAATTCACTGCTAGCAGCAGAAGCCATTTTGACAGACTGTTTCTGCTATATCTTTTGTCACGGTGGGTTAAGGAAGTTCCTTTCTCCTCAGCACTTTTGAACAATTGTTGGATTTTATGATTCTTTTTTCTGTTTTGCCTTTATAATTCCAGCTTGATGATTATTATGCACTGCAAATGAATGCTAAGAAGATGTTTCCAGAAAGCTAAACAGTGACTAAAAAGCCACAGATAATCAAGGATATTGTTAAGTAGATGCAAGAAAATGAAGACATTAAAGGATTTGCAAAATGTAATTCCTCACTCAGGATAAATAATGGGTGTAATTCTAAATAGCTTTGTGCATTAGACATAGCTTCTGCCATCAATAGCCTGTTCTAGTTAAATAATAACAACAGATGCTGTGATGTATTTTAGTATTGTCCTGTGAAGAATTAAGTGGAAGAACGTTGATACACAGTGTCGGCATCAATAACTTCGCAGATGTGGGTTCAGTCATGTTCTGAGATCAATCAAGTTTATCACAGCTGAAACCTGTGGATGTGCGGTGAATGATATGTGTGAGAACATTAGTGGAGTCAACAGGAAAGAATATAATGCAAAGGGGCCACATTTAAAGGAAAATGAAAATGGATCTAATTATGCAGTTGTTAAAAACATAGGGAACTTTACAACTGGTGTCGGTGAGAAAAGGAGCTGGCCTAGGGTTTGTTGTTTACATACAGCGGAATAAAATGTCATGGTCCTAATCCTGTCTGAAACGCTGGAGTGTTGAGTTTGCCAGGCATGAGGTATTTGTCTTAATATGTATTATTTTAATTTAATGTCATTATAAGTGAAATATAAAATGTAAGCCCCACCTGTTGGTGAAAAGGTGGGATTTCAGGTTATAATTGTTAGTTCACCCAATTCCCAAAGGGTTTTATGAGAAAATAATGTAATGGTGATTTTTCTGCTTAAAATCTGAAGAAATCTGAAGGAGTATGGGCAGGGTTTTAGGAGGAGCAAGTATGAAATTGGTACAAAATAAATCAGCTTAATGTCGAGCTGAGACATCCAGGATATTTTAACTCAAACAACAACAAAAGCCAATTTAAAAGTTTTTCTCAGTACATAAAAAATGTTATGTCAGAGCGTTGTTTTAATAATGC
This sequence comes from Buceros rhinoceros silvestris, assembly GCF_000710305.1. Taxonomy (NCBI): domain Eukaryota; kingdom Metazoa; phylum Chordata; class Aves; order Bucerotiformes; family Bucerotidae; genus Buceros; species Buceros rhinoceros. The sequence continues at coordinate 146,296 of NW_010400604.1, read as the reverse complement.
GTTTTGTACTTGTCACCAAGGCTGAGCTTTTTCATCTGACTACCCCAAGTCTACTCAGTCTTTGTATTGTTCTATCATAGTTAAGTACAAGCTCTTTCTTGACTACATGCACATAACAGAAGTTTCTAGTGGCCATAACTCTTACCATAATAATAACAAGGTATAACAGATTAACACTGAAGTACTTGAAAGAAATAGAGCAATCTGTGCTTATACGTTTACTTGTAGAAAAAAATTTTGGTTGGAAAAAACCTTCCTAAAATAATAATTCCAGTTTATGGTTGAACTGTTTTCCGTACTCCTGAAGTTCCTATAGGAGTAGTAGTGTATGGATTGGAGGCCCCTAAAAATCATGGAGGGAAAGCGGATGAGTTACGCCTTAACTCATCACATCATCTGGTCATTCGTAGATGTCTCCAACTAAGACTTACATATTCTGCAAGGGGATGAGTGAGCCTTCCCAGCTTTCATCTGTTTATTCTGTTTGTTGCAGCCCTTTCATTCCTTTGCAAGTTACTTAGGGCCTGCAGGAAGAGCACTTGTTTCTTATGGTCCTAACAAAGTTCATGAAAGAGAGAAAAGCAGACTGGAAGGAATTTTTCCTTTCCTGGGAATGTCTGACACCCACCCTGTGACTGCCCAGCCTCTTAATGGCAATTGCTTTCTCCCTTGGTGTGTTGGAGTTGTAATGGAAGACATTTCTGATTACATACCTCAAGTCAGCACGCAGCAGCAGCTACTGGAAGATCCTCTGCATTACTCTAGCTATTGTGGCACATCTCAAGCTCTGCCATTGGTATGAAGGTGGCCTTCTAATGGCCTGCGCACTATGTGTGAAAGGTTTCTTTTCCAGAGTTTACTGTCCAGAGGAGAGCCTTAAGTAGTCATTGTGGGACCAGCACAAGGCATTGATCTGTAAGGGGGAAGATAAAGATTTTGCTCCCAGCTGTCCTAGGGATCTGCTCTGTGATCACTGGGAGATACTGTGCATGCCTCTGTATGCTCACTGCCTTATATCTGCTTTGAATGCAAGGTCCCTGGTGACAGGACTGACTTCCTGGTCAACGAACAGGTATGAGCACCACAGTCAAGACAGTCCTTATGTAGAAAGTGGCTGGAGTATGGGGAGCAGTACCATAAACAGCAATAATAAAACTTCAGTGACTCCTCAAGTTAGACTTTGGGCAACTAGATTTTGATGCTATAGCTTGGCCCAAGAATGTATGAAAGAAGATTTTAACCTATTTTTTTCATTCCGGAAGGGTGAGAACAATTGACAGAAAAAAAAAAAAGAACAAAATAATACAGAATTTTTGAATTCTGGTGAAATACTTTGTTTTGAGAATGGCAGGAATCCACCATCTGACTTGTTTCATCATTTAGTTGTGTCTAGACCTTAGAGACAGAGCCTGCTATTTTTGAAACCAATGAAACATTAATCAGGTTTTCAACAGATCGCCTAGATGCCAGGGAAAGCTGAACTGGGCAATGGAAGCAGCTCAGACTGGGATCACATGAAGTTCCTTCTCTCGGCTGCAGCTTCAGTTCAGGGTTCAGGTTCACCTGCAAGGATTGAAACCAAAGCTGGGACCGTAATAATGAAAAAGCCAGTGGAAAGTTTTCACAGCAGTTGTGGATTTTCAGTGGCAATTTCTGTTCTTAATTTTACAGACTTGCTGAGCTCATTTGTAGATGCTAATTATGTACAGGTTCTCTGTTCAGGTTGTTAGAACTTAAAAATAACCTCTTCTGGAAGGAAATACAGCATCACTGACCTTGAAATGATTGTGTTTCTTGGAATTGTTGTTACTAGTTCTATGTTATGACATCGTGTTGTAGAAGACAGAGTTCACACCATGCGCTTGAAATGCCACACTTCATTCAAATTCTGAGACAGAAAAATCTATTTGATAATTATTTTACATCAACTTAAGGTAAATGAGACGACAAATTGTAAATGATCAGATTGCATTGAAAAATGATAAGGAAATGTAACATCCAAAAGAGATTGGATACAGAAATTATTTTATTTTCCACCCTGCTGGAAGTATTCTCATGCCACAAGGCCTCTATTCTTCAGCTTGTTCTCAAAGACACTGTTTTCTATTGTTTGTTAACATAAAATGTTGATTATTTCTATTGCACTACCTCATAAGGATCTGAAATAGATTTTAGGAGCCTATTGCACCAGGCACTGTACAAACAACATGGTGACTGCCCTCCCTCAGGAAAACTTCTGTGACCAGATAAAATGCTGAAGAAAATAAATTAGCAAATGGGAAAAAGTTTAGATAAGATAACAGCAGAGAGATGTACATTTGCATAGTCACAGTAATTTTAGAAGCCACAGGCTGCAAAAAATGCAAAACTGTCATGAAGCATCTTTAGTATTAACTGTAGAGAATCTGTAAGATGGTTTTTTGCCTTGTGATGGTGGAGGCATTGCATTTTAGAATACTTTTTTTGAACTAAATGTTCTGCTCCGTGCAATGGTTACATTCAACGTGAAATAAACCAGAACTGCACTACATCCAGTTCTTCCCCTAGAGCAAAACAATGCAGTTACGGGAAAAATCTTCCTACTTCTGTCAGTCTACCACTGTGGATTCGTCAGGCCACATTATGATCAAGAGCAGTATTTTCCTCGTTACCACTTCTGTAATGTTGTGTAGCAAAAACTAAACAGTCCGGGAACAGAGATTTCCCGTTAACAGAAAATCTGGCAGAAATTGCTGTCCAGACTGCTGAGTTCTTTCCTAACATAACTCAGGAAGTACAAAGATCCATGGCTTTCACTATTGCTACAACAGATGTCCAAAAAAATCACTGTATTTGTTTTAAAACATTAGAATTTCTTTTAATGCTTGTTTCTTCTGATGCACCTTTTGATTTGTGAGACGTTTAATCTACTTGGGTCACTTTGTCAAGCTCTAGCTGTAGCCATCCACACTAGAAAGTTTATATTTAGCTGACAGTTTTGATTTCTGCTTGGTCATACCATTCCAGGTGCATTTAGAAGGAGTATCAGTTCGGGGTAAAATTTTAGGAATGCCAGGAATTAGGAGAATCAGGGCTACTCTCTACTTATGTTACTGCTGGCTTCTCTAGAAACGGGGATTTTCACACTGCAAGTAGGACCCAGAAGCATAAACCCAGACACAGCACTGTGAACGGCTGCACCACTATCACCCATTTATCGCTGGGAATTTTACAGCACTGTGAAACATTGGTGTTTTAGTGAGATTGGTCTTGTTCACCCAACACCCAATCTCCATCTTGGAGAATGTTCCCATGAGGTTAATAGTTGCTTGATTCTTCATTAGGCTCACTGGCAGAGTGTTTTCAAAATTGCAATAAGCATTAAGTATCCTTAAGTTAAGGAAAAAATTGGGAGTAAAAGCTTTGTCACTACTTCCAACAGCTCCCACAAAGAATTTCATTAAAAGGACAGCATACCGTATCACCTGAAACCTAGACCTCTATATTCTGATCGTGTATCATGAAAAATGAATACAGAATTATGTGAGCCTCTGAGAAGCGCATGGAACGTATAATATCACACAGGTGAGAGTGTTCATCACCACACCGTGACGCTGTCTGTGCTCTGTGCCTGGTTTTGTAAAACCCAGCCACAGACTGAGAGCAGCACAGGGCCTGCATATTCCCCATGAGGGCTCTTCTCCTGGTTTTTACTTCCCTGCAGGTGTATTTTCTGTGGTGGAGTCTAAAAACATATGTTTACCTCATCTGGTCTTACTGGACAATGAGTCAAAGTTAGATGAGACCCTCGAACTGCTTCTTCTGTGCTTCTGTAAGGCAAGTCAGTCGCTGCTTGAATAGGAATAACCCGTACCTGAGGTGGGTAATTTGTGCTCTCAGAAAAAGTGATATTCAGAAAGAGTACAGGAAGGAAACCTTTTAGCTTCAGTTTTATAGCTTCTGTCTTTCCAGTACAGAGGTGGGAGAGGGGTCTGAAATTTTGAGCACAAAGTGGTTTTTGACTTCAAAATGCTGGAAGGGGCTTTATAAAACTCGGAAGGCAGAAGCGTCAGGGCGTGAGTATTGGATCAAGCTCTGTGGCCACTGGGTGCCACTCTTGTTCCACAGCGAGTGAACTGCACAGTCTTTAGCAAGGAAGACGTTTACTGACTCCACTCTATGTCCTTACGTCGAGCCAGCCTGCCAGAATATGAATGCCGTTTAGTCCGCCTAGCAGAAATAAAAAGCAGAAGGTCAATGACAGATGCTTACAGTAAACAAGAAAGGAAGATTTAGCAAGCAAAATCCGAACTGCAAGGCCTGGAGGTGCAGGTTTGGTGAATCTGCCACATGAAAGGGGAGGTTGTTAATTGTAGTTGCTTTGGTTTTTTGGGAGCTCCTAAATAGGCAAGAATTTGTATTTTGCTAAGAAAAGAGTGAGAAGGCTGATTTAAAAATCTATTTTAAAAAGAAAGCATTTCATTAATTAACAATTAAATTTTAAGTCAGCTTTTTGCATCTAATGCAGCTGGAATAATTAAACATAGTGTCTCTGTTTGAACCTTGACCTATTTATATTTATATTAGGGTGCTGTAGGTACCACAGCATTCTGACTGTGTATTTCTGGGGTGGCAAAAAGCCGCCACTGCTGTAGTGGAGAGTATGGGAACATAAAGCTAACTGGAATGATTTCTCTGTCCAGACTAAGGGAAGTGCTAAATTGAAATGAAAAGTCATCAGCAAGAAATTGCTCCCCTAATCAACAGTGTGAGTTTTTTCTAAATACATTGTGCTGAGGCTCTACCTGGCATCAGCTGCTCCAGTTCTGTTAAAGTAATGATAACTGTGCTGATTTCTAACAGGTGGGAATACTTTTAAATTCTTTTATGTCTTGTTAGTTTGATTTGGTTTTAAACCAAATATTCTAACATCTTTGAAAATACAGCAGTGGTCTGCTCACTTCCAGATATATTCTGTCATACTGTGATCTGAAAATGGAGGTGGATGGGGGATAGATTGATTTCTTTCTGGCTCTTCACTTGTGAAAGTCTTGTTTGAAGTTAATTTGGAGCCACAGCTCTGCTCAGACTGCTGATGAATGAGTCTGATTAGCCCTGTGTATTAAATAGACACTAGTCAATGCTGTAGTCAAAACTTAGAATGGAATTTTTTTTTAATTGTAGTTACACCCAGAGGCCCCCAACAGAACTCCAGCATGTCAGAAATTGTACTAATGCAGCAGAAGGTATGAACTCTATGAGGAAAACCTTGCTGTGTGAGTCCAAAAGAATAGAGAGAAGTGGATACTGAGAGGTGAAGAGAATAAGGAAGCACTGAGTTAGTACTGGTCATCATGACAAGCTGTAGTCTCTGCAAGCAGCATTTTCCCTATAGCATCACAAAAGGAGGAATCCAAAGGCTATAATAAAAGGACTTTGTGGTTGTTTACAGAGAGGGCAGAGGGACAATAACCATCAAGGTGCTGTTTTGAAACATGGGCTGCTCTCATGAACCAGCTGGCCTCTCAGCAGTGAGTATGCTTTCAAGAAGCAGACTCAGAAATCTTTGTGTAGGGGCAAGAGAGTGTGAGGGTTTGTGTCATATGTTGCAATATAAAGGGTGAAGCAGTGGAAGATGTGAAGAGAGGAGAGATCTGGACAAAGTGAGTGTTATTTAGATACACGATGAAGCATATGAGAAGTGGGACAAGGAAGAATTTATGAAAGCCTGAGAGGAAGTGTTTAGGTGGGTATGTAGGGTACCCATATGTAGGGTATGAAGAATTGAGAATTGGATGAGAATTTTAACTACATGAGTGAAAAAGTGTCTTATAGATGTTGTGCAGAAGGATTTGCAAGACAAAGGTTGGGAAATGAGGCCCAGTTAGTGGTCAAAGCTGATAATGACAGTCTGATTATATGAATGGATGGGAGCGCAGTGGTAATACCATTGATGGTGATTAGAAAAAGTATTACTAGGAATATGCAGGAAGAGCACTTTTTGTCCAGACCAGGCCTTCCCAAGCCTCATTGTGGGGATGCAGGTACACACTTGGAACTTTAGGTCCTGTCCCCTACTCTTAACACATGCTGAGAGTGAAGTGAGAAGATCAAGATCAGAAAACACTCGCGAAAAACTCCATGCACCCAATAGCAGGAAAATTTAGGAAAGTATTTGAAGGATGGGAGGAGTCTACTAGGACTGAATCTGTAAATGGGAAGGATCTGTCTATGATCTAGAAAGACAGCTGAGTGTTAGAGAAGGAGATCTAACAAAGACTCTGAAGGTTTGTTGCTCTGAGTACCTCATAAACTTTGTTTCTGTGTTAACTAAAAGGCCTTAAAACAGGAATTGAAATCAGCAG
>NW_010400604.1:129543-139852 GCF_000710305.1 Buceros rhinoceros silvestris | reverse complement strand
GGTATGGCGTCACCTGGGTAGGTAGCTCACTGACTTGTAGAGTCACACTAGTGAGCAAAAGATCATACGAATAGTAGAAATAAGGCGTTGGGGGACTTTGGGGTGAAGATAAGTGGCTTATATTTGATGTGAGAGAAATGGAGACTTCCTTTGATTAAACCCACAGTAACTAGGCAGCACAGGGACTAAATACCTTATTAGATATTACTAAAACCTGCAGTCTGTGATGTTATACTGTTGGGGATAAAGTCCTTAGAGACTTGAGCTCTCTATGCAAGGACTCAGTTTGAAAGGTGGTGTAAATGTCTGATTAGCCATAGTACCAAAGTTATTAAACCATTCCACCTAACCCAAGCAGCAGGATGTGGAACGGGTACAGCTGGTATAGGTGCTAGAAAGGCAAATAATGTAACTCTTGGTTTTCAGGGATAATATAGCTTTCCAACATCCATTCATTAAGTCAGGATTGTTTTTTCAATGACTATTTCCCAAGTTTCTTGCATTTCATCAGTTGAAAACATCAGACCAGGTCAAATGCAACTGCTTCGTTTTGTAGTATCCTTCTAGAAATCAATACAAAATCCATAATTTTCAAAGATGCTTAAATGAACTGGGTTTTTGCAGCTGTTTCTTGGTTGTCTCCTGACAAGGTGTTTCCATATAGTTAAAGAGGTGTTCAGCTATCCTGGTTATAAACACGTGACAAGAAGTCATGTAGCTTCCTCTTTGAATTCTATCATAGATTTTCTCTGAGGAGTCATTTAGGTCTCTGCAAGACACATATTTGAATTGTTAAGGTTAGTTTGGACAGCACAACCTTGAATTTAAAACATCTTTCCTGTTTTCCAAAATTGCAGTAGACTATCATGGCTACGTTTCCATACTACACAAATGACATTTTCAGCTTCCCCACTCACCTTGGTATCTCAAATGTGACATGACGATTTCTGACAATTTGATGTTGTTTTTCATCAAAAGCAAAATCTGATCAGCTTTCCTGTTAAGTAACACTGAACACTGAATTACATTACTGTTGAGAATACTGTGAGGCATGTAGCTTCTTGGCAAAGGATCCAACTCTGTGCAACTTCTTCAGATTGAGGATGTATCAGACCACATTTTATTGAGGCCCCCCCTTTTTTTTCCCTACAGATTCAATATTCCCTGGTGTTACCTTATGTATAACAATGGAAAGGGAGAAAATTCCATAGATGATTGTGAGACTTGTTAAATTGCAAACAAGAAGTACAGCAATGTCCTTGAAGAATCACAGAATTGTTTAGGTTGGAAGGGAGGTCTTGAGCTGATCTAGTCATGTGTTTCAGTTTATGCCTGTTTCCTCTTGTCCTATCACTAGGAACCATGGAGAAGAATCTGGATCTCTTCTTTATTTTCTCCAATTAGATATTTTTACACACTGATAAGATTCCCCTGAGCGTTCTCTTGTCCAGGCTCTCTCATGAAATGTCCAGCCTGTCCTCTCATGAAATACTCCGGTCCCATAATAATTTTTGCAGCCCTTTGATGGACTCACTGCATGTCCTTATTACACTGGGTCGCCTGGCACTGGATCCAGCACTCTAGGTGTGTCTCACCAGTGTTGAGTAGAGGTGAAGGATCATCTCCCTCAACCTGCTCTTCCTAATGCAGCCAGGATGCTATTGCTGGCCTCTTTGGCTACCTGGTAGGGTCCAGAGTTATATCCCACATGCCTTAGGCTTTTTACTCAGCTTTGGGAGTTTTGAGTGATGCGCTGTGTACTTCCCACTGTAGTTCTAGAAGCTCTCCAGCAACTTTTAAGATACAGCTACAAGTCCTCAACATGAGGGAACCATAGATGTTAGGTGACTTGTGACTTGTTCACAGTGAAATAAATTAAGGACCTCTCCTTTCTGCTAAGGTGTTCACCTCTCCTAAATAATTTCTGTTATCTACCTTGATTCCCAGTGTATGTGGAGAGAGAAAACTAGACCCAGCTCAGAAGTAGGGTCAGCCTAGAAGTTCAGGAGGAGTTGACAAACTGAAGAGCTCCAGACCTTGGACTTTTGGCTCTTTTGGTCGTCTAAAGCCCAAGTCAAAACTCCTATCAGTTTTCTCTGTGTTATATCATTTTCCTCAGAGACATTGCTGGAAGCAGAACTTTTCTTTGTGTGGTGCCAGATAGAAAACTATTACAAAATCAGTGATTCAACAAGGGAACATGCTTATGGTTGAGCTGCACAAACGCCTGAGCTGCAGTGATGTTGTCCTGGACATGAGTCTGAAAATAACATTTCCTTCTTAAATCATCATCAGAAGACATCTTCATTCACATCCCTACAGTCAGGGATTGCAGCTCTATGCCCCGTGCCATGCACCATGCCAATCAGAAGAAGACAGCCCATACACACCCAGGGCATTTATGGGCCTCACAGATCACCCTGAAACATCTGTAAAGGAGCTGCTGCCACATTATCATTCCTTCTCCTTGTGTGCTATGACCTTGTGAGACATATCTAAGCCCAGTCCAATAAATAGAAAAAGAATTATTACAAGGTGTCCTGCAGCTCCTGCTGCCCTACCACCCATTCTGCCACCGACCAGAGCCTCATTGTCCATGTTTGCTTCACTGTGAGGCTGATCTTCCTATCTTCTGACTGTGACAAAGGATTGCCAAAGCCATGTTGGTTTAAATCTCACAAGCTGGCTTGAATCAAAACAAATCCAAATACCAGCCAGTCGAAGACACTAATCCTCCTTCAGGGCAGCAGGAGGAAGCCTTCCAGCTATTCCTGGTTGAGGGGAAATCCATGCTTCACTGAGTAATAGTCTCCACAAATGCTGTGGCTGCTGTTATGCTTCCTTTGCTCCCCCCTCCCTTCCCTCCCCCCGCCTTATCCCTTGGCTTCTTCCCAATTACAATGTGCTGTTTCCCAACTCAGCCTCATACTTTTGACATGGGTTGGTATTAAAAATACTAATCTCTATATGTCACATATTTATGTCCCACAGATGCCTGAATTGTAGTGAAAGTCAATGTGATTTAGTCTCCTAACTCAATTCCTTTTGAAATGTTACCTTTGATAATCCCATGTATTTGATGAAAAATCCAGTTGTAAATATAATTTTGATTTAGTTGATAACCTAGACAAGTAAATGTTAAGATTTTCAGCAGCTGTAGCATCATTTAGAGACATTAGCAGATGTGATTTTATAACCATATACATCTGATCATCCTCTCCCCGCCTAAACACACATTGAAGTCTCATTCTTGTCTATTTCTTGTCTATTTCAAACAAGAGCAGCTAGGAGTGCCAATAAACTGGAAGGGCTAGAAAGCACTGTCATGGACAATATCCCAAGTTAAAGTAATTCTTCAAAATGTAAAAGTAACTTGAAAATATGCCAGGTTCATACCCTTTTCGAGAATGATCTGTGCTGTTTCCCACTCCTAAAGTAAGGGGATCTGTTCAATCTACCCTTGTTTTTATTTTAACATTCTTCTGGTCATCTTCATGAACAAATTATTCTGGTTAAAAAAAGCTGCATGGTTCATGCTGTCAGCATAGTCATCATGCTTTGATACTAGGATATTCAACTCCTTTATTCAAGCAGCTATATAAGACTGATTTGTCAAAGGTGCTTTTTCTAGAGCTTCCAAACAGAGCTGTGCAAGGAGTAACTCCGTGCAGGTAATTAAAGGATGCTTTTTGCAGAAAGCTTTTTTGCAATGTTAAGTCATTCTGTATTTAAATATCTTAGGTCATCTTTGGGTTTGAGCTTTTCACTTTAATTGTTCATCTTTTCCTTCCTCTAGCACAATTTAATTGTGTACTCCATCCTTTAGAAGTGACTGGGTGGAATGTTAAGTGGCAGCATACTAAAAAAGTAATTCAGCTGTGGAGCTGCTATTCTTCTGATGGTTTGGGTTCAACCCTACATGAGAGCATTAATTAGCTTCAGTTCATGAAGCAAGCTCTGAATGCCTGAATTTCTAGATTGATATTGTCTTTTAGAGTAGTTTTCATTTCTCTGCTTGACAGTACGTCCCAGTGCTTTGTGGTCTTGGCAGCTAGAGCAGTTGAACTTACACAGTGAGGTATGAATTACTTTCCCTCTTCAAATTTATTTTATTGACAGGGAATTTTGAAAATTCATAAATCGGTTTTCTCCGATGAGCTTTGGATTTTTGCACCCTAGTTAACACCAGTCAAAAGAAATAGGATAAAATCAGCATAATAAAATGCCTTCTGTTCTATTCCTCGCATCATAACTGCACACATTCATAAATGTTTTCTGCAGGAGGTGAAATGTACTAAATCCTTCCTCCCCTAGTGTTAATTTGACAGAAAATATTAGTGAATGGAATGAGAAGGAATGAATTTACTCTGGTAAATAGTATTATTGCAGACACAGCTTTAATGTTCCTTTAAGCAGGGCAATAACAAAATACTATTAGTCGGGATTACTATGGAACCAGTAACAGACGTGGTGAAGAGTTGGGATGAAGACTTCATACCTAGTTCTCTTAGAATTTATTTTAAGCTGTTAATGGAGGATAGACATGAGAAATAACTGGGTTGACCTTTGCAAACTGAGAAAGTTCTCTAAGTACAAGTAAGGTGGGAGAAATCAGCAACCAAACAAATGCAGTGTAGCCTCAAGTGGTCATAAAGGGGGTAAATGCATCTGAGGAAACTGAAGCAGAACGTTATTTATTTACCTAGCTTTATTATTTGTTAATGTATATTCTTTACATAAAATATTTAAAGAGGAGCTTTAATACACTTGAAAATTTCCTAATCTGTCCTCTATGGACATGAAATCTTGGCTTTCCTGACAGCATATTGCTGTGCTACATGGTGTTTAGCTGCATTCTGTTACTATGTGAGGCATCAGGCATTTTCCTGTGCTCTTTGCTCAGAGTAGGATCAGGCTTGAGTCCAGCATCAAAATCTGTACTCAAATATTTGGATAATATCACTTAGTAGAAACCCCCAAATCTTGTTTCTTTTCTGATACTTTTTTTTCCCCCTAAGACTCCTATTTTATTACAGAAATCACTCATGGTATTCCAGAGAACCTACTTTTCATAAAAAATATATCATACATATGATTCTAAAAGTAAGCAAGCATGTATCATGCTGGTCCAGGGAATCAAAATACTTGCCTTTCAAGCCGTGATGCCTAATAACAATATTAACCATTGCCACTAAAAAGAAAATAATTCAATTTAGTTTTATATTCATTCAGAAAGCTCACAGATATTTTTAAGGGCCATGTCAAATGTATGTAATACAGTTTCTGGAAGAGGAAGATTGCTGTAGCAGTTCAAGTAATAGTCTTGGTCCTGAAAGGCTGTGGTTTAATCCATGTTCTGTCATTCCTTTGAGAGCTTGAGGCAAACCACTTAGCATTTCTATGTCTCAGTTCCTCATCTAAAACTGGAAGTAATACATTTTCCACCTGACAAGGATATTATGAGAAAACATACATTCAAAGCATTTTGAACCCCAAAGGGACCCTGCACCTTTTGCCCTTCATCCTCAAGTAGCAGCAGCCAATAATTTGAACCCAGTTACTGAGCTGCACCAGTAACTTCCACTTAACTGAGCCTAACTTGTGCCTGGCTAGCATGGGTTTTCCAGAGTAGTACCCAGGCTTGACTGGCTGACAGCAAGAAATACAGGTTTTAACATTTCCAATGGGGCCTTCCAGTAGCCAATCACCTCCTCTGCTAAAAGTGAGTGCCTTATTTCCTATTTGAAATGGTTCTTGTTATGCTTTAATATGCTAGATTAAAGAGCCTGTTATTGCCTGGACTTCCTCCACATGAAGATACTTGTATGCTATTATAGAGTCATCTCTTAATCTAATTTTTGATATGCTAAGCTGATTGAGCCCTTTAATTGCAAGGTATTTTCTGAAGTCCTTGAATACATTTGTGGCTCTTTTCTCTACCCTAATTTCTTAACATCCTAAGATGTACGACAGAACAATTTGCAATATACCAGTATTAGTCTTATTCCTCCCCACAGGAATTATCTCCTGTGCTGCATTATTTCACGGAGTGCGTGTGACAAGATGTTTTGTCTAGTAAAGCCTTGACTACTTCTTCAGCCTCACTAATTTCCAAGGTCCAGCAGTATGCTCTTGAGTTTGGCATGCCTCCCATGCCCTGAGATGTGCAGCTTCTCAGCTGCCTGTGTTCAGACATTTTTTGTCTGAGCGATTGCTCTGTGCCACTGCCCTCTTCTTAAAGCTTTTGAATTATTCTGACAGTTTTTGGTGATACAGACTATATAAGAGTTTTGAATAAGATTATCTAACTTATATCATGGTTAAAATTTGTTGGCAAATTAAACAGTATTCACCAAGAAGTAGAGGGGCAGAAAAGGGAACCAACAGACACATCACATCGTAATCGCTTAGGTCTTATTTCTTAGAGAGCCACATTGCAACCAGTTATTGTGGCAAAGGCAAATCTAAGAATTAAGATTGGTCTTACTTGGCTCCTCAGAAGAGGACAACCCCTATATTAGACAAGATTTATTTGGAGAGCAAAGCCAAGGAGATTCCCTTTTTTTTTTTTTTCCACTAATCCTGGGAGAAAAGTCTCTTCTAATTTAGGAAAACCTTCCCTGTGGAGGCATTTGCTGTCTCACTTTTAATAAAGCTCTCAAGATATGGACTGAGCTTTGAGCATGTGTCTAACCCCCTTGAAATAAAAAACCCATTTTATATGCTTTCAACTAAGCATAAGCACAAATATTCTGCTGAACTGGAGCCTAGGGTAGTATCATTAATAGTGTAATATATATTATATATATATAGACATAATTATGTACATCACCAAAGAGGTGTCTCCCCAGTTACAGACTTCATTATTGATGGCTATCTTCATGTACAGTAGTAAGATGTGCAACAGGTAGTAAAGCACTGGCTATTTCATTATAAACAAGTCAGAGAATTTGAAATGAATTATTTTTTTTCCTGCAAAGTTCAGTGCTTAATATTTGCAGTATATCATTCTGCACTGACATTAACTAACTGAGCCAAATTCTACTGTCCTCATTTTGGCAAAATGGTTAATTTCATTGTGGGGACTCCAGAGGTCTGGTTCTTCAGCATTCTGAGCAGATACAGTCTCTTCTTGTTTCTCTAAAAGCTCTTTAAGCTCAGCATCTCCCAGCATCCAACCATTTTTAAAGTGTTTTCAGGCTCCTTTATCAATGCACAATGTTATAGAAGGATGACGTACTTGCTCTAATAGACACAGGGTGGCCAGCGTTTGCAATTATTCTTGCTGTCTCTTCCTATAGATACGTCTTTGTAATGATGTCTATGATTTCCATTAAATAATAAAATAGTTGATGTACATTCCTATGAGAGAAATCGTACTTGGGCATGTTTGTGTTGCACAAGGTCCAATTGGGTCAATTCTAGCTGTTCTCCCCATGATTTATATTTGAAGTAAGTTCTGTGTTGACCAGTATCACAGCATACATTTGTTTGTTTCTTCCTCAAACCTTTGATATTACATTCAGAGTTGTCCAACTGTGCCTCTTAACAATCTTCCACTTGCCAGCATGGTAAGGAATCTAAAAGAGTGATCTTAAATGGCTAACTGCATTGGTATGCGCTCAGCGTAGCCCTCTGAAATTCCTTAGCAGCACACAAACTCAGAAAATTGCATGGATATTTTACTAATATTAATGAGCAAATGGTGGGCATTCTTCAGTCTAAACATTTTTATCTAAACGTAATGTAATTGTATAGTGATGTATAATTAATGAGTGTGATGTGTTGCAGGTTGATTAGGTGCCTGTGACCTTTTTGAATTCAAAGTTTGTCTTTCATTTTTGTAACCTTGATCAGTTCCTGGAAGCAAGAGAGCAAATACATTGTGCTTGTTACAGTAAGAGGGAACTGTGGACATCAGCTCCTGTGAGATTTAAAGCAGATAGGCTTCTACAAATTTCCTGTGTGTATCCATGCCACAGCTACGGTGTGTTAATTCGGGCTTGTGCATGCTTCCTTATCTTTGCTCGCAGCATCCCACTTTTAGTTCAGTTTTTTCACAGTAATGATTTCTGTAAGGGTTTTTGCAGCCTTGGACAGCAGCAGAAGGAAAGATGTTGCTTTTGTGCAGAGAACCCCTGTCTCAAGCAAGGGCACAGGCCTTTGCATGGGACAGGAGAGTCACCATTCAAGACAGCGATGATGGGGGATGGTCAGCAGTGGACTGGAGACCAGGGCTACTGTCCCAGAGGACTGGCATGTATCTGCTCTCTATCCTGCTTATTTGTGTATATCCAAGGAATAAAATGGTCAGATCTGCATATTCATCATTTGGCCAAAATAAAAAAAAGAGTAGAGTTCTCCCCAAACCCACGGCTTTTGCTTAATGGAAGCTGTGAGACTACTGAAACCCATGCCTTTTATTAAAAAGTGCGTAAGTGAAAGCTTATCTGTGAACCTTCAGGCGAGGTTGACTGTAAATTGTCTTTCATATTCAGAATTACTGTACCAGAGAAATGGTCTCTAGACAAGAATCAAGACAGTCCAGTAGTTTAATAGTTGAATAATACAGATCAGCCTTCAGGACCCAACCTTGAGCCTGACATAGTCTTCTGTGCATTAGCTTCAAAGGAAACCGTATTTAGTCCTCTAGGACAGTAAAAAGATTGTTTGAAGTTAGTAAAGCACATGTGTAAGTATTGGCAGGCTCGGGGCTTTTATCCTCAATGAATACAAATGTCTTACCATGTCCTTATTGTTTAGAAATAATAGTTCCAAATATTTGAGGCAGATAGCCTTTGAAATGTGCTGGTTTGAGTGGTTCATTAAAATATAAAACTTTTGTTTGTTTCTGTGTATTCTGAAAGGATATTGATACATCTTTTAAAGGCTTTTAAGCCTTTTCATCCTTTCTGGCTTTTGAAAGGAGAAAAAGTGTGTTTCCATGTCAACTAACACATTTGTTCACATATATTAAGACCATTGTGTAATTGAGATTTTTTTTCACTGTGAGATATGATTTGTTGAAGGTCAAGTAGACTCCTGTTAAATAGACTTAACTGGCTGGAGTTTTAAAATGTAAATCATCTGTCCGCTCTGATTTGAACATGTTTGGTAACATGGAAGTAGACATTCCTGGAAAATTATTCTTTTTGCGGCTGCAGCTTTAATGAAATGGACACCTGATTTTATATCACAGAAGTGCAGAATTTCTCAGACAATTGAGTGATCACACATGAGGAGCTGGATTTGGTGCTGCAGAGCAGAAAACCTGACTGAAGTGTGAAAGCCTCAGCTTAGCCGGATTCCAGCACTAGGAGGTTTTAAGCCAACTGGTCTTTAGTAGAGTGCCTTCCATCTTGTAAGTGGTCACCAAGGTGACTTCACACCTGGTACTTGATGGCCTGAGAAGTGTCGGGGAAAGAGGTGAAAGCCTAGGGACAATTCGCCTCTGCTGCAAATTGTCAGTACTGCGCCTTCCAGTCCGTTGCCTGTTATGCTGCTTTGTTTGCCACGGGTTTGTGTTCCTCATTACTTGACCGAGTATGCATGTTTCATATAAGCTTTGGGTATTCATAGGGCAAGCTGGGTGTAAGCGCTGTCACATTTTTCTTTTTCTCTGTTCCTGAAGAAATTCAGGTGATTTTCCCTCAAAAAACAAACAAAAAACCTCCCCCGCAAAACCCCCAAAAATCTTCACTGAGATTTTTGACCGGTTCAGGTTATAAACCTACCATGTCATTTCGTTTATTACTTTTCCAAAGCAGCTGAGCTGCCTTTAAGGCTGTTCTCATAAATCTCCTGTTAATCAGGAGTACTCAAACCCATGAAAAGTTTGTTACATTTTTTGCAGTTAACAGCATTTCCTTTTAACCGTTTAATTATATCTAAAAGCAGGAAAGAAGCAGGAGTCCTTGTAATGGTGATGATATGGTACAGACATTGTGTGACAGACCTTCTGTTAGAAGCGGCAGTTTCTGTTTAATCTTTAAGTGTAAACTAAGGAGCAAACTTGCTTAAATAATTTTACTACATGCATAACTTGGAGAGGGTGGGGGGAGAGGGGGGAAACCCAGAACATATAAACCCATTTATTTCAGATTTCACTTAGAAGTGAATAAACTTAAATTATCATAACACAGCTTCATAATACCACTCTTTTTATTTTAAGAGCCCAAGTAATCAATGTGTATATTTACAATCCTTGTCTATGATTAGTTTTCCGTCACAGGGTGTGGTGAGTCTGTGCTGTTATGACTCTATTTTATTTAATAATATTTTCCTACACAATGCTAAACACTTCCTGCTG
>NW_010400604.1:113580-129463 GCF_000710305.1 Buceros rhinoceros silvestris | reverse complement strand
CTGAAGAAGCTGAATGGACAAATCCATGAAGATATCTTTCATTTTCTCTGACAGTGAATGATGTTTCCATATATAAACATAATAATAGAGTCATTACATATGCACTCACGCTATCATAGCTGCTATGCGCTCAGCGTTATTCAAAACAAGGCAGGAAGCCAAGTCTTCCTAGTTCCCATTTTGATTTAAATTGTTTTTGTAATAAAGGGATTTTCATTCAACCTAAATGCAATTTCATCTGAGTCCAACAAACCTCCCAAATTCTTTTTTTTTCCTTATTATTATTATTTTTCCTTTATTCTGGGTCACTCAGTCCTGATACAAGTGAAATTCTCCTCTGGTGGTGATAACAGCAGTGCTACTCAATGAACTATAACAAGGGCTCTAAATGCATCTCCCGTAGCATACCACAGTGATTTGCAAAAGTGGGAATAAATCAAAGCAGTGAAGAGATGCCATGTTGAGCCAGAAGCTAAATGTTACATCTTGTTGCATGAGGCTAGGGGGAGAACAGATCCTGTTTTTCTGGCAGCACAATATCTCTGTGCTTGTTACCTCCGATCCAACCCCATTAAAACAATCATTCAGAATCTGCAGGAAATTGTCACCTCTTTCTTTCATGCAATGGCAGCTGGTATTGGTGCCTACACACATTTCTCATTTCCTTCAAGATTTTCAACACACATAAAAAAAAAAAAGAAGCTTAATTTATATTAAAAAATGTGTCAGCTTACCCTGAGGCTCAGCATGGGCACGAGGGAAAAAAATAAAAGATAAATGCCTCTAGGTGAACTGGCAGAGGCTCTAATTCTCCACTCACTCTACTGCTACACAGTATGCACCGCATTAATCATTTCACATTGGCAGGCGTTTAAAAAATCTTCAACAATTTTAAAACAAAGATGTATTGCCCTAAACTTAATAATAATACAACTGTATCTTGTAGAACAATCTCCATTCACACATACTCTATCTCCTAATAGAAGAGGTATAAAATAATATTGGAGTCTTCTGTGACATAATTTTTATTATTCTCTTTCTTTTGCCTGAACAGTTATGACTGCTCACTGGACTTGTGTGTGTATTAGTATACATATATAATGTTGTCAATTGTCTTATCTGAGTGCTGACAGACACAGGCTGTTTTCTACCTTCCATATTTTTTGTGTGGCTGAGTTAATGCATTATGTGATCCTAGTGAACTCTCTCAGTCTAACTCAAATATCGTTTAAATTTCTGTGCTGGGGAATAGGGAAATATTTTTCTGACTTTACTAGCTTATGTGAATGTTATGACATTCCCATATTTTTTATTTTGTTTCTTCCTCATTCCAGAATTATCCCATGTTCCACGTGCTTAACAGTGCTAAAGTTGCAAAGCTATACTTGAAGGTGGAAGATAACATCAGGTCTAGGGAGGTGGCAATGATATGCTCAGATGTCAAAGAGCAATACAAAGCTGTAAGGGAAAGACTGCTTTAGGGGATAGGACCTAGAGCCATGGCAGCTCTAGTGCAAGCAAGAGCTATGAGGAGATGAGTAAAAATTCAGGTGGTATAAAGGCCATTGTTTCATTGCTTTGCTATACAAGGTGCTGCAAGGCTGGCTGACCTAACCAGCAGGAGGCAGTCCTCTCTTGGAGAAAGCATCAGTGGTTGTACAGTTGGCATGCACAGCTTTACTTAGTCCCAGCATGTTAGAAACTGTGGCTCCAGGGAACGCTCCCTGGGCCCTAGGTGAGTTGTTTGAAATACAGTTGTCTGACAACAGCATTTCCAGCATCTCTGCAGCCAGCCTCAGTTGTATTTCAGGACTCCCAGCAGCTGCCTGAGGAAGTTTGCAGAGGTGAAAAGATGACTTATTCTTTTGTACCTACCTCTCAGTTCTATGTGAGTGTGACAGAGAACAGATAACTAGTCTAACATAGTGAGTGACCTATGAGGAAAGGCTGCATCAGTTACGTGGCAGATTTAAAAAAATCAAATGCAGATATGAATTAGTCGTTATTAAAATGCTAAGCAGTGATGTCTGTATGGGCTCATTTTACACCCATACACCATTCCTGAGGCTCTCAGCTTGGCAGGCAAACACGGATCCTCCCACACTGGCAGAGATTATTGAACAATCAAATAAACACAAGGCTTTTCAGTATGATGATGAACATGGTGGGCATGGGTCCTACAAGACAACAAGTGGTTGCACAGCTGGCTTTTTCAAACATGAGACTTGCTCAGACTGTTAGGGACTGTTAGGGAGAGATAGGGTCCAATGCCAGCCTGTGATGAGACGGGGAGGGAATGGATGACCAACATCAAGTGAGGAATTCGTGGACTGGAACAACAAGCAAAATGTGCAGGATGATGTGAACAGGAGAGACATTGCAGTCAACAAAACAGGGCAGAGTGGATCCCTCCCAAGGGTATCCACCCAAACAGTAAGTGCCTACAGGACAGCTCTAACACCTCTTCTGGAAAACCCACATCACTGGATGCCTCTCTGAAGCACTTACACACTAACACATCTGGCATGGGCAGGACACAGGAGGAATTTCGTGTTTGGAAGGATCCTGTAAGATGTGGTTCTAGAGAGAGGGGTGTCCAGTGGAACTGGATGACTTTAAAGAATCACCTTCTCCAAGTTCAAAAATGATCCTTCTTGCTAAGGAGTAAGTCAAGCAAAGGTGGTAGGAAGCCTGCATGAATGAACAAATCCCTTCTGACAAAAGTCAAGCACAAAGGAGGTGTACTAAAGATGGAAGAAGGGGCAGGTAATGCAGGAGAAATACAGAGATACTGAGTGTGCAGGGACAGGGTTAGGGAAGCCAAAGTCCAGTGGGAGTTGAACCTGGGGAGAGACACGAAGGGCAAGAAGAAGGTCTGCTATGCATGCATGAATAGCAAAGGAAGACTAGGAAAATGGTGCTCTGCTGAATGGGGCGGGGAACCTGGTGTCCAGGGCCATGGAGAAGGTAGAGGTACTCAATGCTTTTTTCACCTTGGTCTTTATGGGTAGGGCTGACCTTCAAAGATGCCAGGCTTCTGAGGCAAGTGGGAAAATGTGAAGCAATTCAATGAAGGAGGATCAGGATACGGAACTTTTTAAACAGTCAGGGAACTGATGGGATGTACCTACAAACACTGAGGGAGGTGGCTATTGTTCGTTATCTTTGCATTCAAAGATATGGCGATAGGAGGAGGTTCCTGAGGACTGCAAGAATGCAAGCATCGCTGTTCATAGGAACATCTCTGAGCAAGGGGTTTGGAGTAGATGATCTACAGGGGTGTCTTCCCACCTCAGTCACTCTGTCATGTATCTGTGATTCTGTATCTTTTGAATAAAAACTGTATTCTTCAGTGCCTATGAAGTCATGTGACATTTGAAAGACACCTGAAACTTTTTTCCACGGTATCTGTTGCCTGTCTCAGGAGATCAGATTGCTGAGTGCAAAATTTTGTGGAGTCTCCTTAACATATTAACCCTCAGAACATATTAGCTTATGGCGTGCACCTGGAAATGGCAGGATTCAGCAGTGCGTAGTGTGGTAGGGCAGAAGGAATTTGTTGGACAGTGTGCGTATAAACAGTATTGGTGCAGCACAAAAGGCAATGTGGATACGGATGGATGTGCAGTGGGAGGCTACAAACCAGAACAAAACCAGAACACCGAGAAGGAATGTCTGGGTGCAGTTTAAACAGCAGAAATACAAGTATCGCCTGTGGTAGTAGTTTGATCATACACAACAGTGAGGTAGTTTTAAATGTCCACTTTACTCACGCTCTTTTCTTCAGAGGTTAGTGGTTTATGCTTGTTTTCACATAGATGTAGATGGATTCACAGCATCATAAAGTAAGTGATGGAGAGTTGGCCCTTCAGTTCTCTGAAGGAAAGGCTAAAGATGGGGTCCAAATGTTTAGTTGGCAGAGGATGACTTTTTCCTACTGAAGTCAATGCACCTACTTCAGTTTACAGCTCCTAATGTCTGGTTTGAATGCTGAAGAGTGAGTAAAGAACAGGAGAAGGAGAGGAAATAATACTCAATTTGGTAATACCTATTACATAGTTAAGAGTACAGCCTAGTAACTTTCTTTGTTATAGTGAAACTGAACTCCTCTTGGATCAACTGATGAATAGGAGTTGCATGTCTTTTGAAGGATCTTAGAGAGACTCTTGGGTCCACAGAAGAATACTCCAATACTGTTGCTGTAATTGCAATAACAACAAAAACATGAAAGTAGCAGAGTAAATGGATAAACTGTACCTTTTGGCTGCCTCTGGCTTTGCATCTTTTGAAATGACTTTTTGAGAAATACATTTGAAAAAATTTGTGTTACTGTCACAAAGTATTACACTATAATTATTTTAACACTCTAGTGTTTGTTATGTCTTATTGCATTATTTATTTGGATTGCTATATTAGAGGTCACAAAATATTTTAAATGCTAGTTCTTTAGTTTCGATCTTCATAGCTTTTTATAATCAGAGAAACAAACATACTGCTTGGTCTGAAAATTTTCATTGCTTTTCCTCCAGCTGAGTTAACTTTTTTATTCTAAAAAATATACAAGATTCTAAGTTACTTCTGAGTTTTCTTTTTTCTTTTTTTTTCTTTTTTTCCTCATTTTAACAGTTTTCTGCCCATGGACATTTTTTACATTGCTGGTTTAATAAAAGAAATTGTTAGTTCTTATAAGAACATGACCAATCTAACAAACAATTGTGTTCATAAGCGCACAAATCTGTTACAGCGAGCTGGAAACCTGATTACTTGCTGCAAAGTGCCTTAAATGGTTTGCTTCTAAGAACACAGCACATACTGCTCTAAAACATATATATATGTGCACACAGATGCACGCACATGCTGTGCTGCTGGGGAGAGCTCAGTGGAAGTGACAGGTGACAGCATGAGTTTCAAACAGTTTGCTCCCCTAAAGGAGGAGCTGTAGATATAATTTTGGTGCCCAAGGCGTAGTCCCCAGAAGTAGTGCCCATACTGCTCTGGTGCTGGATTGCAAAGGTGTGGCCTGGAGTGGTATATTCCTGCTAATCCACTAAGAGACACTGTTACAGTCAGGGAAAACCCAACATTTATTCAGTTCCTAAAAGCTGATTGTTCCATCACAACTTTGCCTCTTGAACCTTCTGTAACTCAGAGCAAGAAAAGGTGGGGTATTTTTTCCTCATAAGAGATCCTCATTTCATGGAAAGTTTTCTTTAAAAGTTTCAACACTGACCATAAACATGGGCCTCTAGGTTCAGAAGCAAATGCAGATTTTTCTGTCACTTCAGCGCTAGCTTTCTAAGGAAATACCACAAGATCCAGTGTAGAGAGTTAATGCCTATCTCCCTCCCTGAGCATCAGAAAACCAAATTTTCCTCAGTTGTACTTAACAAAAATAACAAAAAGTATTGTTTCAACTGTAACTTCAAAAGCCCTGTTTATGGAGTAGAATCCCTATAAAAGGTCTGTCAAAAAATCATATTTTCTACTTGGACTTTTTCTATTATTAATATTTCCTGTTTCTTGATTGTATTTATTTTCACCTCCATCAAGTGGTTTCTCTATTACTGTTATTTTGCAATTTTATGGTATTCTTGTAGCTTACTGTATTCTCTTTGATCTCCTTCCTTTCAGCTTTTTCTTGGGTCTTTTTCATCTTTAAAAAAAAGTTTTCATCTCTTTCTTTTTGTATCTCTGTCCCCCAAGTGCAAGCCTTTATTTTGCATTAGCAGGTAAATGTTTGGAAACCACAAAGAGTCCTAAAGATTCTGGAATTTTCTGCTGCTGAACACAAATATTTCAAATTCTTGCTTCAAAGGCTTTCAGGAACAAAGAAGCTTTTCTCAGACCACTAGCGAATCCACCAAGTTCAAATGAACTGTCTTTGCCAGCAGAGATGAACTAATAACAGAACAGCACAGTCTTGCAAGAGTAGCCAAATATGTTAGGGGAACAAACATATCCTTGACATCATAAGAAAAAAAATCACAGTTTATCTCTTTAATAACCATCTTCAAGGGAAATTAATGCTACTTTGTCCTTTGTGCAGCACAGTAATTGGATTGTGTGTTTCAATTATATCTGGACAAAGGCCAGGATATTGAAATACTTCTAAATATTAGATTTTCTTGTCCAAAAATTAGATTTTATTGGCATTCTCTTTCCGAGATTTCTTCATTAAAAGCTTCATTAAGCATAAATCTTCTTTCCACACAGCAAAAAACCTAAATTATTTTAAAAGGGTCATTTAGAATGTTTTGTCCTCCCCTTCTCCCACGGTTTATGCTGAGAGAAGAGTTACCTAACAAGGTTAGAAGCCAACCTGCCTTACCTAGGATGCTTTTCGACTAGTCGCTTGAACTCATTGTCCCAGTTTGGCCTTCCATAGCAAGTCTTCTGTCTCAAACCAGTAATTACATCCATCTTGTCATCATAATGCAGGGCTATGT
Organism: Buceros rhinoceros silvestris; assembly: GCF_000710305.1. Lineage (NCBI taxonomy): Eukaryota > Metazoa > Chordata > Aves > Bucerotiformes > Bucerotidae > Buceros > Buceros rhinoceros. The sequence goes on along the minus strand of NW_010400604.1, from coordinate 123,017 downwards.
GAGTAGCCTAAAGGCAAATTTACAAGGTAAAAATTTTCGAGTCAGCAACATATACTCCAAGTAAGAGGAAAAAGCAATAATGCTACTTCGCTGTGGAAGATCTAAGTTTTAATCAGTGAAAGGAAACTGTGTGATTATCAAACTGCGGGAGAGTAGAGGGTAGGAGAGGGAGAGGAGCACTCAAGAGTTCACAATATTACTGGAATTGTAAAAAGCGCTTCCAAAGGTGCACAAGAACTCAAAGGAGTCCAGTTTCTTGAGATGAAATGTTTGAAATTATTCGGGATTAAATACCTGTCTGAACTGGCCTTAAGTCAGACAGGTCTTAGATTCTTAAACTTCTTCTCAGCCTTTGAATATCTCACCCTACACTTTATGCATTGCAGGTCCTGAAGTGACAGTCACCACTTCAAGGCCAAGCTGGCGTTTAGGATAGGGAGCAATGTGTGCTATAAGAGTTTGACAACAAATATTAGCAATTATACGTACCTTAAGTAAGTCCAGGGCATTCTGCTGCTGATGGAAAAGATGGTAGAAGTACCAGCTCAGCAGAGATAAAACCCTGAGGGTTTTGACGCCTCTTCTCGGTTAGAGTCAGGTGCAGAAGGTGGATCACCTCAGGTGAAGCACTGAACTAAATGAGCTTTCACAGCTCCCAGTGCCAAGAAAACAAATCCTGATTTTCATGGGCATTTACTGTCCCTCAGCTCCTATGCTACACCCATTACCATGTTATCTGAGTACTTCTCAGATGCATTTAAATACAAACCCACCGTCTCTTCTAATTGTGCTGCTATTGTGTAGGAGTAATACGCTTGTTTTCACTACAGACTATCATCATTACTATCACTGTCAAGAAATTACCAGAGGAAAGCTGAGGTAAAAAATGGGCTTTGCATTTAGTTCAGGCCCTAACATGAACTAGGCATCATTATTATCTCTTGCAGAAGTGGTTGCTGAAATTTAGATCTATTTCCTGGGAATATTCTGTGTTTCTTTTGCTAATGAGTCTTTCATGTTACTTAAAAACTCAGTTATTCTGGTCAAGCACAGTTGTCACAAGAGGTCTTGTTACTAAAAAATTCTTGGTAGTTTGGGCTTCTGTCACAGAGGACTTGGAATAGTCTAAGAGAGGACTTAAAATGTTTGGTGGGAGTGGGAGTTGGGGAACTGCAGGAATTTTCAATTGTTTACAGCAAAATTATGCCACTGAGTGGATGGGCTATTTCTGTTCACATTAAGTGGAACTTTTCCAGGATTTTTGGTGTTAGCCCATGCTATACGTGACAGCATTAAAGTTGCCTAGAAATCTCAGGGACATTGCAAGAAGCAATTGGCTGAAACAGGATTTCTTGTCCAAGCAGAGGCAAACATGTGCCATATCTGTTTGGCCATCTGGTAGGATCAAGGTAGGATCTACAAAGAGCTTGAAGCATTGAACAAACATTGTGTCTGAGGACTAAATAAATGCCAGCAATGGAGGGTGCACTAGGAGTTCAGCTTCATCCAACTACTAGTCATCCATACGGTGAGACAGGGAGAGAATGGGAGAATGTTGCCTTGTTGTTTGCTAAGGGAGGAGTAAAGTAAAACATCATCCAAATATTATTGATGCTGAAGCTCAAATTTTGAGAATTGAGGAACTGGAGTTTACTGAAGATAAGTGAGACCTATAAGATGAGAGAGCTTTCTGGATGCCTGAAAAAGGTGGAGCTGTTACCCAGCACAGTTCCCTGGGCTTGGTTGGAGTAGGAGAAGCGGTCACTGAAAAGCATTCCTATTCCCTCACAGCCCTTTAGAGGAGCAATGCTGAAGGACTCCAGGAGCAAGTGTAGTCAGAGAGGCAGCAGAGGTTCAGAGATGCTCCTGAGTCACTGAACAAGCAGCACAGAATAACGAGGCAGTGCTGACACAAGACCAGATGATGGAGGTTGAAAAGAAGAAGGAGGCACTTCAGAAAATTGCAGGGCATACAAATTAAGAGAGTCAGAGATCCTAGCAAGAATAGTTGTCTCCCTAGCTGATCTCTGGCCTGATGTTTGCCCAAGAAGGAAGTGGGATGATGAGAGATGAGGGCAACTTTGTGTTTTGTGAGGTTCCTCATCAACTTCTTTCAAAGTAGGTTTTAGGAAATACCCTGTGATATTGCTAATGCAGAGTGGTACTTTCTATATCTGCAATATACTTCATGATGGGAGTCTATTGTCCTGAATACAGCTTTATGCTCATACCTCATTACTTGACACAAACCCTACGGAAAGCGGAAAGAAACAATGGGGTTTTTGTGGCAGCAGAGGCAAGGAGCTCTATGAAAAGCTCTGTGAGATCTTTTTTTAAATCTCTACTAGACAGTACTTTATTCAACAGAGACAGGAAATAAAACAGAAAAGCAGAGACTTTACTGAGAGTTTTTCTGGCAGGTGCCTAACTCTGATCGCAGCATGATCTGACTGATCCATTTAAAAAAGAAGAGTCAACTCATTTGAGTTTAGGTAAAGACTAAAGACATTAAATAAAATCATGAAATTATGAGATGGCAAATTTAAAGTCAATCAGAGAAAATCTGATCTAACAGACCTGATTTAACATGAGTTAGACCATAGTGTTTGTTGCCAAAATGTTCTGTGCGCAGCAGGTTTCAAAAGTACACCAGACATATATGTGAACAACTTAATTTATAGTAAATAATAAGAGTCAACAAACCCAATACTTTTTATATAACCCTCTAGCTTCAGTACAAAAATGCCAGAATCTATGTAAACACTATTCCAAAGACATGGACAAAATGTTCCTTCACAAGCTCCTGAAAGGCTATGGATACTTTTCTGAGAGAGCGCTGCCCAAGACAAGATATAGGACTGGAAGGCTTGATTTCTGCATTACTGTTTTCCTAAATGTGAGATGGAAACAGACGGCTCGGTGTCTTTGTATTTACAGTTCTTTGTCTCCCTGCTTCATTCATCATTTATTCAGCTGTTCCTGTTCCATATGTTCCCATACTGGAAAAGCAAGGTACATTAACTCAGACTCCTAAGAGTTTCATTATTACCTGACTTTCATCCCAGCCAGTAAGAAATATATGGTAACTTAGAAAATCATTTTTCCCTTTGTCGGCCATTTTTGTTTCCAAATGGAACAGAAGATCAGCAAACCACTCAAATGCTGATGGGTCTCGACAAATCCAGTAAAAATAAACCTGTAATATAAAAGTAAAGAGATTCAATAAGAAGCAAGCTTTCAATAAAACTTCCTAATGATTGGCTTAACTCATTAACCATATAGTGTGTGACTCTTCTGCACTGTATACTTAAACATAATTATAGATCATTCTGTTGAGGTACTTTCTGTCTTTTAAAAATTTCATTTTCATCTTAAATATTCAGAGAATCTATTAATGTCCTAGTGAAGACGGGCAATGTACAAGTTTCCCATTTCCCCCTGCCAGTGCATCTCAGCTTTTACTTATAATACCTAACCCTCCATTTCTTGCAAATAGCTTGATTATTCTTCAAAATTTTGGGTTTATTTTCAGTTATGATTAAAATGGAATTTCAGTTTCATTCAGCACTGAAGCAAAGAATTTCTGATTCTCAAGACCTTATGCCAACACTTGATGTAATCAAAAGATAGACTTATGTTCTTCAAGTCACATACCCTGTATAAAACAGGCTATAGAATGCCCCTACTTCTTTTTTAATGTATTTTATGTTTAAATTGGAGAATGGAGGAACATGAAATTGTAATTTTAAAGTTGCCAAAGGGGTAAAATGAACCGTTATCCCAGGATTGGTTTTCTAATGGTTGAAAACCTTCTCTCTGAGAAAAATGTACACAGTTTTTTTCATCCATGTTTCTCTAGCTTCATTTTATATATGCTGGATCTTGTTTTAGCTGTCTATTGGATTGGAGAGCTTGTTATTAAAGTTTTGTTCCCCAGGTAGAAATTAGAGGCTGGGATCAAGTCATCCTGTAATCCCCTCTATGCTAAACCAAACATTCCTGGTATCTGTCACTGAGAGGCTAATTTTCGATCCTTTAATCATTCCTATGGCTTATTTCTGTTTATGTTTATTCCCCCAGTCAGTCAGTCACAAACAAAGCAGAGAGTTTGTTTAAAAAACAAAAAGGCTAATTTATTAGGATCTTGGCATACAGTAGGTAATGCTTTCATAGGGGATAAAATTTTTCACACAAGGTGGTTACTCACTGTCCATATGATGATGATAGTTTCTATTTCAAAACTCCTTGCTGTGTCGTCTTCAGCTGCATGAGGTGAGACTCCCCCAAACCCTTTTTCTGCTCAGTTGTTATAGCCAGCTGGCCCAGGGGCCATTGTGACCACTCCAGCATGTGCATGATCTATTCTGATCTATTTTCTTTACTACATAAAAAGCATCTTCTAACTAGTTAACTGTGTATAAAAACTGCCCTGTGTGACCACTTCTGCGGGAATAGTTTCAGCTGACCATTTGCAAATGTCTTATCTGTGTACCAGTTTATCAATTTTGCAGCAGGATCTGCCTGCAGATTCTCAGGACTGGTGATTCTTAATCAACACACTGGGACGTACAGTTGTCTTAGGCCAAGGAGAAGCTACCTTTCAATCTTCAGGGATCTTCAAGACAGTCAGAATTTCCCTCCTGGAAATCTCCTCCGCAAGTGCTGTGCTGTGAAGAGGATTGGGAGTACAGCCCATCCTCTGGTTTCAGCTCAGTCACTTGTCTCAAACCAGTTCAGCTGTGCAGGTAGCTAGGCTGGGAGGTCCTGCACCACCCAGGGGATGAATGGTTGAAGTTCTCTGGGAGTCTGCCCAGTTATTACCCTGGTGACTGGCTGAACCACAATTATGAGACAAATCCAATTGCAATTCTTGTAACTCAAATTCTGTAGCTCTCGCCATACAATCCATCATTACTTTTGAACAGAGAGCACCAGACTTCAAATGGGCCTCTGTGGGTAATGTAATTTTGAGTGTAATTATTTTATAGTGCCTCCAAAGAAATAAGTCACAAACATGGAGGAAGCCTAAAATTACACAATTTCAGGTTAAAAGTGAACATCATGGAGGACAATGTATAAACTTGTAACAAAGCAATAGTTGGAACTTGTTTTATTGTGACTGTAATTTTTATTTTGTTGCAAAATCCCTTAATTTCCTACAACTCATCTCTGTGCTCACCAGCCCTTCTATCCCTCTGTCTTTTATTATACCTCAGTATCAAAGGTAATCTGGAAGGACTCTCCCCAAGGCAGTCATTGTGGGAGCGCTGATGATTTGGAAATTGTAGCCCTTTTCCATAGAATCAATGAGGTAAAGATCTCTATTAGACACTTTTGAAGGGGAAAATCAGAAAAGAAAACAGAAAGCTATAAAGAGATTTCCTGAAGATTTAATATACTACGTTGTCAGACTTCTGGTAAAGTAGTGGGAGAAAAATGTGGTAATGCCGTACTCCACTGGAGATTTGGTGAAAGAGACTAACAGTAATTTGAGATGTTTCCTAGATCTGTGTGTACTATAAGGGACCATCTGTGGTTTCTGTAAGAAATATAAATGTATGATCCCAGGAAACAGAGATAAAGCATTCAGGGTTAAGTAGGGTATTTTTACAGCCCAGGAATAGGACTGTCTGCAGAACTTTAGTACCGATCATCTTAGCTGTTTGCTTTTCCCCCTTCTGTTTCGGTGTTTTGCCTTAAATATAACTTCATTGCTTTACAGGAAGGTTGCTGCTGATTTACACTGGCATAGCTCATGAGGAAAAAGCAAGCTCACTGACTTTATAGTATTTCATTTTTGTGACCAACAACAGCATTATTTTAAATTACTAGAACTGGATAAGATTTATAGCCTTAACCTTTAGATAGTTTTTTTGTGTCTGAATCCTGAAGTCCCCACTTGTTACACATACTCAGCCCATGGGGTGCTGTCAGTCTGTATCACACCACAGCTGATGATTTGTAGCGTGAAATTTCTTCCCCCAATCTCTACTTGATGATCTTATTTCTCAAGTCTTTTCAGCAGTTCATTTTAAGGAAACGTATGTGGTAGGAGAAGAGGCACGTGCTTCTAAATGAACAATGAATTGTTCATTGGGATTGGTTAGCAACTGCGAGCACATGGGCAGGACTGGGAGCCAAGCACATTCAGGGAGGGAGGAAGAAAAGCTAACCAATGAGTTGAGACAATGTGGTCTTTGAAATGGGCGACTGGCTTCCAGAATATCAGGCTATGGAGCTTGAACAAGTGCTTTTAGCTGGTTGCAGACCTAGCTGTCATGGTAACAGCCTGTCCAACCACATTGGGTCAAGCCACTTCTGGCACAGTCCTCTCAAGAAAGGATGTAGCTTTCAGAAGCTGTGGAAATTCCTTAAACTCATCCCTGGTGTGGTTCCGCTGAAGCAGTACCCATCGCACTGCTTCTAATTTTCACATGTTAGAGGTGAAGAGCATTTGTTAATGAAAAAAGATTGTCATTATAAGAAGTATTTTTGGCCATGATTATAGTCCTAGAAAGAAAAGAGGTAGTGAAGAAGGATGTTCTATGGGTAAAAGGTCTCCATTTCCCTTAGACTGGAGTACTTCCAGTATAATATGTTAAAATAAATGGTGTTTACAAAGAAGTCTTCCTTTCTTTACACTGACTGCCCATATAATAGCACAACATATTACATGTATAATTAAAATACAATAACATTAATCCTTATTAAAACTGTAGAATAAAGTCAGCATCAGTGCATTTCTATAATTAAACAATTATTCTGAACACTGTATTTTTTGTCTTGTAAACCTCATACTATTAACTGACTGCAATTATTTAGGACCCTTAAAAATCGGTTTTCGATTTATGTTCCATTAGTCTCCACCCATCCTACCCCCATTGACTACATTCATCAGCTTGATGGCTTGCCCAAGTAAAATGTTTTAAATTTTACAAGTGCTCTTTCTGCAAATTGAGTTAGATGCGGTATTGCTATTAATCAGACCTGTAGTGTAGGGGTTTGAGTTGTCGCTTATTTCTATAATACTGTGCTCCCTTGCAACACATGCATATTTATCATTCAGTTTCCCACATCTGGAATTTTGGACAATAGACAAGAGCAAGAGCTCTGATACCCCTTACCTGTGAGGTAAAAGAACATACTTTGTAAATCAGCTTCCATCATGTGCAAAGTCATTAATAATTACCTGTTGATGACTATCTGTCTGTTTCTTCCTGCTCCCTGAAGACAAAGGTGGAGCTGCAGCTCTGGGCAAGGCCAGCTTTTCACCAAAGGGGTGTAAAAGGTGATGAAGCAGGTGCCTTCATCCTTTACTCTTGCTGCTTCCTCTTACACAAGTCCCTGCAAAAACCTCACACCTGCAGCTGGACACCTCCCTGAAAAACCCCAGCCCTTCCTGATCCTGAGTATATCACATCACCTATGGGCTATAGCATACCAAAAAAGACCAGGCATCTCCTCAGCCTAATGATTTGATCTGGTGGGCCATTACAGGGAAGGCGCAGCAGTGCCACAGCCTGGGGCGTGCAGGGGCTGGAGATTTGGCAGCTTGCATGAGGCACTGACGTAGAGCTAGGGTGACAGCAGGCATCTTTTCCTGTAAATGAAGGATGAGGCTTGAATTCAAACCCCTAAATTTGAAGCAAGAGGCCTAAACTACCCTCAAACACGGCTCAGAAAGATGGTTATGTCTGACAGCAAAACAAGCTGGGGTTTTTAGGTCTTTGGGAGAAGGTGTTTTGTGGAGAAGTCTGTGGGCTGGGGTAGAGCTGGAAGCAGAAGGTTACCTCAGGCAGTGACAGTGGGTCTCAAAGCAAATGGAAGAAGCTGTTATGTTTTCTACACAGTACGTAGCTGAACTGCCGCAACATGCTGTGGGTGTCTAAGGTCTACATGGGTTCAAAAAGCAATTACACAAACTAGTGGAAGGGGAAATACTAAGGGGTATTAAACACAGCGGTGCAGCTCTTGTGTCAAGACATCACTGAACTGCAAGTTCCTCAAAGGTAAGAAAGTACCCCCTAAAGGCCTATCACCATATGATTTTCTGGTCTGCACACCTTTCCCTAGGCATTCATGAAGAGCCATTGTTGGAGACAGGATATTGGGCTGGAGGAATCTTTGGTGACACGCAGTAGGACCTTTCTTATGTCCTTATATAGGGTAAAAGAGAAAGTGGAAGTTTGCTAATATTAGCTTCTGATGGATCAGTACAATTTTATCAATTTCAGCGGCAATTGATCTGAAAAATGAGACCACTAATGTGAAAAAAGATGACTTTATGCATAACTAAAGCCAGTAGAAACTTTCCAGCCGTGACTAGGAGTAGTGCCCTTCCTCATCGCAAAAAAAAAAAAAAAAAAAAAAGATAGGGAAATGAAAGCTCTAAGGCTATTTAATTGTGAAGAATCAATTAGATAAATGTGTACTCCCTTTGATTTGCTGCATTTTTTAAATTATACAGCTGCAGACATTATGGAAGCTATGAGTATTTATATCTCAACCGTATGTGGGCAACACTAAGAAATATTAGTTCAATAAGCGTAATGATAGCTGTACTCAAATCAAAATGAAGTTGTTAAAAAAAGAAAAACCTCTTATTTATTTCCTTAATAGACATTTCTATGGTACTCATCATGGCAGAAAGAGAGTGCTGAATACTTTGAGGAAGATTAAATTATTTGTAATTATACCACAAGTGGAAGCTTTTAACCAATGGAAAAAAATTGTAGAGCTACCCTGAGATTAATCGTTCTCACTAAGATGACTGCTAAATTTTTTTAGTAATGCTTAAGTGAACGTCCCCAGGACCTTTCATTCAGACTTTCAAAATATTTTACAAGATCGATTAAATTTAGCCTTGTAACACCTGTGAAAAATAAGCATCACTATTGCCACTGCTCCAGTAGGTAAGCCAAGGTATAGAGAAAGGACATACAGAAATCGTGATACTTTTGTATTTCACAGGAATTCAGAAAAACTGAACTCTATACAGAAAACAATGGCAGAATACACCATACATTTGTCTTTGCAGACACACTTACCCAAGATTCTCCCTAAGCTATGGATGAACACCCTGAGGTATTCTATACTCTCAATGTATAGTTAAATTCTGGTTTTTTTCCCCTTAAGATAACTGTATCAGTGACCATAACAACAATTTTACTTGTATACATAAAGAATATAATAATATAATGGGTATATAAATATATATAGATATCCTACCAGTGGAAAAGATCGTTCTGGAACAATCATGGTGTTTGCAAATGCATTATTTTTCACATCTAGCGCATATTTTCATTTTTATTTCCCTTCCTTCTCAGTGCTTTTTCTGCCTCAAAGATCCCCCCTGGCAATTTGAACCTGTCCTCAACTCCTCAGCTACTCAAATCCCAGATGCTTTGTCAGTGGCAGCTTGTCATTAACATGCCAGT
>NW_010400604.1:112360-113417 GCF_000710305.1 Buceros rhinoceros silvestris | reverse complement strand
CACTCTTTCATTTTAGAAGATCAGCCCCTTGGTCCTGCAATTAGCAACATATGTACTGACCCTCTCCGAGATCTGTCCACTCCAGTGCAATTTCAACATTTTTCCTTAAATGTGAAGTGTTGAACAGTTCCTGATTCAGCTTTTGCCTTGGAAAATGAGCTAAAAGAAGCTGTGAGCTCCACAAGCTACCACTTGCCATAATGGATGGGGAAGAGAATGTTTACTGATTTTTTTTTCTGTTACCTTCTTATCCCTCACCCTACTTCACCTAGTATCTCTTCTTCACCTATCCTCCCCCAGTGCTGCCTCACCTATCCTTTGCAGATGTATAACATGTTAGCAGATCAAGAGTATGTTAACTTAATTGGTGCCATCCATGCCTTACAGATCGTGATACATTTTTTTCAACAAAATAATTAAAGTGGTTTGAGGCAGTTATATGCATTTTGATATGTGCATCTAATCCAGAGCTTAAGCACCTTTTTTATTCCATCTATGCTGGCTAATATTCTGACTTTGCAGGGTGAGAAAAGCAGCTAGTGTCACTGAATACAGCATTCTGGACTAGGGCGTGCAGCCGAAGGGCCCTCACAAAACCTGCAGCTGAACAAGGAGCAAGCGCTGCCCTTCGCTTCTGCCTGAGATAACCTTACAGGGTTTATTTTTGGTAGGAAATAGGAGAAATTTTTCTTCTAGCTCTCTATCTAACTATGAAACACATTCCTCATTTATCTCCAGTTGTGATTGAAAATCTGAGTTTTCAGTTATTACTAAACACGCTGCAGCTAGGGTTACCTTCTTCCTCAGGGAATGACAGTGAATTTGGGCGACCCTACCCCACAAGTGCTCCGGAGGCAGCTGGAAAGCAAGTGACTGCTGCTGGGATCAAGTTAAAGCACTCAAGTGAGTCTCTAGCTCTGAATGACCTCTCTCAGCTGGCAAAATGGGCTCATTTGTGATGGAGAAACTTTCCCACCTACCTTCTGCAGCACCAGTACTGTGTTAGGTTTGCAGCATTTGTACCAAATGGATTTTAAAATAGAGGCAAATGGTGTGA
>NW_010400604.1:110780-112262 GCF_000710305.1 Buceros rhinoceros silvestris | reverse complement strand
GCTGCAATGCACACGCTCACTCGGTAGTGGAAGACGTCTGTGGTTGCAGATCCGTATGGTCCATCCACAGCCAGTCTACAGCAACAAGACATTTAGTCAACATATGAAGTGACAGAAAGGTTAACATTTGTTGGGTTACATATTTTCAAAACGGAACCTCTCTTAAAATAAAAAAGACTTGACAAATTACCCGTACAAACCCGTTTAAGTTTCACTGGGTGCCGTTTAATAGAAAAGCAACTGTTTTTTCTGAAGTGAGAGAACAAAAGCATCCACGTGGGTTTGGGGCCCGGCCATCTATTTAAGTATGCAATTGCAATTTTCTGGCTTTCTGAAATGTGATTAGTCATATAATTGCATGTCCAAATTTAGCTGTGGAATTTGCATATTTGATTACGAATTACTGAAAAGCATCCTGTTTTAGAGCTTTATTTTCTATATTGTATATATCAAAGTAAAAGGGAACAGATTATATTAATAATTTGAGAAGTTCTCTATATATGTTAAAATAATAAAAGAGAAAGCAGTAAAGATGTCATTGTGCAAGGAAACTGCTATTTTCTCCACTCTTTCTGAAAAATCAATATTTCAGAAATACATTTTTGGCAATAATACTGTACTTAGTAGCTGACATAAAGGCAAAATGTGTAAGGAGAAATGCTTGTTTATGTTACTATCTCCTATAATCGATATTGCTGATGTTGAGGTATTCATTTTAGTCAAAATTAAAGATTAGAAAGATTATTAAGTAATCAGATTAATTCCTCTAGCAACATGGAATATAAATACACACAGTACTTTGGAGTGCTCTGTCCAGTCTGTCTTTAAATATCATAAGTGCTCAGGAAGTTGGTATCATTTAACACCCAGTGCTTAGGGAAAATGAGGTTTTTTCCTTCTTTTGGTTTTTCTATAATTTTTTTGAAGTGTTTTTCTTTAGGTTATTGCCCACTATTGAACACTCAAGACTTCCTGTAAAATACGATTCGGTTAGTGTTATATGTAAAATGCCCAAGAACCTCTTTCAGGTAAGCTTTCTATGTAGTTCTCTGTGGGCTTGAGAGCAATTCTCATTATTGTTAGTAAATTCAGGAAAAATTGATCTGGAGATTCTTTAATCTCTGTGCTACAAGAAAGGATCAATTTTTTCTGAATTTTTCCTTACAGAGATTTGTCTTGTCAGTCTGCTCCTAAATCCTCAGGTGACAGAGATCCTATCGTTGGTTTGGACACCTTGCTCAGCCATAGCTAGAGAGCTTAGCCGAATACAAAGACTTTTTTTGGAAAGAGAAACTGAGCTATACAACCCATTCATTGGATCTGGAGAGGCTGGGGAAGATAAGAAGATAGTAAAAAAAAATATTACATTTGCATTTGCCAAGTGAGGAGTAGAAAATCAGGCTGTAGACTATGTGTGGGCGTGACTTGGGTTGTCCATACTCTTTGTGTCCAACCATCTCATTAGAAAGAAGCACTATACTT
>NW_010400604.1:103040-110651 GCF_000710305.1 Buceros rhinoceros silvestris | reverse complement strand
TAGGGAAAGTATTTAGTTCTGGAAAAGTAACATTAGCTGATTCTTGTATTGCTTTTAGATTTTAACATTTGCTGATCAGCATGATTGTGAATACTCCCGACTCTAAGAGAAGTTAGATTTTGGGACAATGATGTGCTAAACCAGCAATTAAGTGAGCAAAAATCCCTAAGAGGCATAGTATGAAACTTGATTATTTTCACAGGAACAATCTATTCTATGGTTTTTTCTCTCAAACTGGCCAGAAATAACAGCTAAGTGTCTCTGCTGCCTGTATAAATCCACATACTTTTAATTTTATTCTTCTTTTATTAATTACAATATACATTTTAGAACCTTACAATATCATTCAGTTGCTACATGTCTTCTGCTCAGTTTCTGCTATAAGTTATTTTTTAATATAGTCACCATTGTGGTGTTTATCTTTAGATATTGAAACCTCTGAGAAATACTTGTTTTTTGCTTTATTGCTATCTTACCTATTGAAATACTCCTTTTAATATATTGCAAGAAAGCAACCGAATGATGGCATTAGGTACCTTAACAAGATTAAAAATAACAATCTTTATATATGACACTGCTGTTCATTTCAACCCTGCATTGTGGCCAGAGACGTTTGATAATATTTTTCTCTTTCTTGTTCTTTACACCGGCTGCCAATCACTTCGGACAATTTTTGCTCCAGCTCTGCTGAAATGGCACACTTCTCCTTCCAGTTGCCTTTAACAAAAGTGTGACTTTCATTTCTAATTCTTATTAACTGACATAATGCAAGAACTGGACTAGACTTTGTTATCTGCCCCCACTTTCTAGTATGCCTCTGTAGCTCAGTGGTCTCTATAAGCTTTTTAGCAGAATGTTCTTGAGCATCCAAGTCCTGTTAAATTATATAAAGGTAGTTAAACAGTGCCTTTTGCTGTTCAGTTTTACTAGAACTCCCTAATCAAAAGCAATTTTCCAGGGGGGGAAATAATCCATTCAGGCCCAGGCCCTACACACTCCACCAGAATGGAAATGATCCTGTCCTAGGCTCTCTGCTGACAGTCTCCACTATGCTGCAAAGAGCTACATGGTTTGAATCCATTATGTATGGATCCAGATGCTTAGCTGGCGTAAGTCAGGATGGCTCCATTAACTTCAGCAGAGTCCTGCTGACTTGCAACAGCAAAGTATTAACCTTTTGCTTGGATTAAGATGCCATAGATATAGAATTTTAATGCCAATAACCTTTATAAAGTGGTGCGAGGTTTGGAAACTGGAGACAGAGAGAGGCTTCTGGAAAGAAGTAAGGTTCAGAGTTTTCTGGGGCCACAAAATACCGAAGTAACTAAAAGGGAAAAACTGGAGTTTTGGACAGCAGGTGATGGGTTGCCATCAGAGCATAAGCATACATAGCATAAAGCTAGTAGGCAGCTTCCAGTGTCATTTTAATTTAGTTCTTAAGCAGCTATCTGCCAAAATAGATATCTTTAGATGTAGATATAGATGTTAGAGGTTTAGATGATAGCGACAGAAGTGTAGATACTGATATGGACTTGGATTAGTCATCTCATCTTCTTGGTAGCTGTTGGCCTAAGTTCATGACTCTGTTTGTGGTTTCTGTAGTGTAATCGCATATTTATGGATCCAGAATTATGATTGAATACTGTATCATAAAGAACACACACAAAATTAATTAAAGTTAAAATGTTAACCTTTATTAGAATTAACATTTTAAAATGTATTGTTTGTTATTCAAACCTTGGTAACATCCACAGTTCCTTGAAAGCTTTTTCCTCTGCTCCAAAGGCCTTGAAGAGGGCTGCAGTCCAATCCCCAATGACCCGTATGTGAACACTGAAGACGTCCTCCTCGGGAGCTGAGGTGAGGGTGAAAGGGTGCCACTCCAGCTGTGAGACAGATGGGCACTGTAGAAAGATATATTGACCAGGTCCCATTTTAAAGCCATGTTTCTTCATGTGAAGCTCAAGGACTCCAGAGGAATGCGTCACCACCTAAACAATAATAAGAGGACCTGTTTTATTTACTTTCAGAAGAGTGACTGACTGTTCATTTTCATCAAATGACTTTGCAATCATTTCTACTAGAGTTCAACCACAAGTTAATGCAAATTGGGATGCACAGTAATTTTTAAATGTCTTGTAGATTATGTCCTAAACCGCATGTTGCAGTGCTGTTGCTGCCCTATAGCCTGAGAGCATGAACAGTGTGTACTGGGGGACGCCTTGCTTTGTGAGCGTAGGAGGCAGAAGAAAGGCTGTAACAACTTGTCAGCTTTCTATCTTAGTAGAGTCTATGCAAAAATATTCCTTAATAGACTGGAATAATTTCCCAGTTTTACTCTCACATAACTCAATTGTATGGGATTATTGTTGGTTTGTCAAGAAGAAAAAAGCCCAGTGAGATCGATTCTAATATACTTTTATTAAGAGATAATCTCAGTTAAGCAGCCAGTTTTATATATCACACATGGTATACTGAGATTCTGAGATCACAGCCACTCTGTGAAATCAGCAGCAAGATTTATCTGACATGCTTTTTTCCCTCACACAAGATAAGCCTGTTTCTGATAGCCAGTTTGATATGTGTGGACTTGGCTGCTTCAATACCGGCATTCCCCATCCGTTCTGCTGTGACTTAAATAGGCCCTTAGCACACAGAGATATTTACAATGGGGATAAATCATTACAGTGGTATTAATGAAGCTTCAACTTTTTGTGCTAACTGATAATATAACCCTTAATCTCCTCGGAAGCCTCCAGATTTACAAGTTAAAAACCTTGCCCTACTGAGGTCAAGAACGTCCCTGGCATTTACTGCAGGGGAGCGTGGTTTCGGTTCATTGAAAAGAGAGACCCTCTGCGCAGATGTTTGTGTTATGGTGGTGCAAAGTTTTGTATTTTCATGAATCAAGTTTGGTCCCATATGGAATATGCTTATGGACTTGGAATAAATGCAAAACCTAAAATCAGTACTTGGCTGAAACTATGGTAATGATGGAATATCTGCTGAAGCTATGAGTGGAAAATGAGGTCATAATATGGAGAATTTACCTATACATATAAAAATAGTCATTGACATAACTTCTTTGGTATATTATACAGACATGCAAGCTGTGTTACATACCTTAGTAATGACCACCTCCTGCCGAAACCTCCAAAACCTAACAATTCTTTCACAGATGTACAGCACCATAGGACTTAGAACCCACTTCCAAGCCTGTAGAAAGTTTTATATTAAAAATGAAAATTTATTTGAATATCTAATAAAATATTTTGCATTTCTTGTTTAAATCATCAAGTAGCCTAAAATGAAATTATTTGATTTCTCTTCTGTAATTCTTGGTTCACCTTCTCAAGAGAGCATTTCTGTTGCTACTGTAGCAGTTCTGGCTTTCTTGTGGAACGGACATATGGGACTCCTTCACAGATGCACTCCACAAGCAGTGCTAATATCTATCTGTATTCTGGCCAAGAATCTTTAAAATCTTTTCCTACTAAAAGGCAAAAGGATTAATCTATTTAGGTGTTACATACAGGTGTCATTGGACCTGAAGGTGTATAGATGCATACATTTATACAATATTACCCATAGCCTTACTGGTTTTTTGCTCTTCAAAGTCTAAAATATTTCAGAAAGGTCATATAGGAGTAGCTTTTCTTGTCAGCTGTGAGTTTTCTAATGCTGCCTGAGAAAACATTAAGTCCCAAACATTCAATTAGAGGAATGGGATACATTTTAATCCATTAGTCAGATCTGTATCAATAAATGTGTTTTTTTGATCAAATACTAAGCCGGTCATACTTTAAGTATTGCAGATGACTGCCGTGCTTGTACTTGCTCATGTACTGTATGTACCGATCACTAGAACAACCAGTGTTTCGTGGCTGTTCAGGTATATGAGCTGACGATCTCAGCGAGTTGCGCTGATAGCTAAGATAATTAAATGTAATTGAATCTTCATTATTTTAATTTTTTTTCTAGAACAGATACTGTTCTATTTCCAGTTTTGTTAATGACACAGCTCATTCTAACAAACTGAAGACTCCACAATCATGTAGCTTTTAAAATCTCCAAAGAGTAACTTGCTGAAACATTGACTTTGCTCCACAAGCTGGGTAACAAGGATTATAAAGTATCTTTTATGAGAAGCAAGCCATAAAATTATGTGGCTTCCTTAGAAAGTGCTAAGAGGATGGAGTGGCAATTTCCCAAGGTTAAGCCTTGAAAATTAAATTAAAAAAATGCCTGATTTAATAATGGGAAGAAACCAGCATAAGCCAGAAGATTCTCAGTCAAAGCAGAAACTCAACACATCCGTTGTCCCTAAATACTACAGGTGTCTCTGCACAGTGGGTAATCTCACATCTTGAATATATTTGCATATATCAAGCCACAATAATAATGAGACCTGTTTTTCCTCCCTTCTATTTGTGCTACCTGTAAATAAAAGCATGTGACAAGAATGTTAAGATTGCAGGCTACCCTGCACGAGAGCTCAGTTGAGATTTCAAATGTGCCATTGCTTCAGTGCAACAGAACATTCAATCCAAAATATCTCTTGGCTGGGTTGGGACAACAAGGCAACCACCAGGAGGGATGGGCTATTAGGCAACGCGGCTCCTGGCCCGCTAATCAGGGTATTGGTATTCTTGACCAAGTGGTATTACCTCCTGTAATGAGAATGAACTGAGATGGGGCCACGATGGCTCAGGAGAGGGTGTGAGGGTAAAAGTCTGGATGCCCTGGATTCAACAGAAGTCCTTCACTGTCTTCAGTGGGAACCGGATAAGGCTCCTACCTGCTGAAAAATGGAGCAGGGGACCGTATGTGGCATGACTGAGAGAGGGACTCTGCCTTGGTAGCCTCCCCTGGGAGCCATGGACAGAGAGATGTCCGCTCTGGTGTCAGCTTGCACAATCCCGGCTGTGCACAAGATTGTCCCCTCCCTGTTCTGAGCCCCATCTGAGTCCCACATGCCCCTGCTGGTGCTGCATAAGTGGCACCATGGCTTTTTAGCCTCTGAATGAATTTGTGCTATCTAATCTGCTGTGTCTAGCAGGTATCACACCATAGCACATTACCCATCTAGCAAAGCACTGTTCTTATAGATGATCTGTATGCCATATGGTATTATCACAATTCATTTAAATTAATGTGACTTTGCAAGTATGGCCTTGGGTATGCAGGAAAGTGTAGCAAAATAGGTTTAACATAGAGAAGTGAAAGTTCTCTCCAGTTAGTTTTATGATAATGAATGTCAAGGCAAGCTGTTGGAAGCAAGGTTGTGTCTGTATTCATGGTGCGTAGCCATGTATTGATTTTTATGGCGACACTGTAGCTGAAATTTTTAGAGAGGCATTCATTTTCTCATTAATATGCAGGTTGGATAGTGGCTAACAATAGTTTAGTTTAAGAAAAATCTATGTCAGCCATTAAAAGAGCTACAAGACACTGAATGCTAATTTTTCTCCTTTACTTTAGGATTTCCTTTGGTACATTTTCTCTTTTTTGGAAGAAACAACAAAAACTTGCATATGAGCAAGCTAAATCTTGAGCTGTAAATGTTAAATGATTTTGTTTGGATGCTAGACATCTGACATACTGTACAAGTCTGCTACTTAATTACCCCCTGTGGATTTGCAATTTGTTGCAGCAAAACCATCCTTCCATGGGACATTCTTCCTGTCTTTTGCCTTTCCCTTTCATAATTCATTGTTTCAAATCCTCTCCTTTATACCTAACTTAAGACATCAAGGCTGGATGATATGAAGCATGTGCCCCAAAGCAAGGACATAATTTTATCTCAAACTTATTCTCCCTTGGTTTTTAGACTATCCATATTAAAGTGCTATTAGTTAAAATAATAGAATTAATTTGCATCCCTAGCTTTACTGTTCCATTGTATTTTCTGTATCTCTACCCTCACAAGGTTTTCACTTGGAAGCTATGTTCATGCAATGAACACATCAAGGATATTAATGGTACTGATTGATTAAAAATAAATGTAAACGGCAGATTTAAATGGGGTACGATTTTGAAATCCCTTCAAAGGGAGTGTTGCCTAAGTAAAGGGTCTTCCAGAAATAAAAATTATTATTAATGACCCAAAATATTACACATCACTCTTCACCTGTACCTGTCTATACTGATTATAGAGGAGGTCAGGATCACTATCTTAATGCACAGGGAGAAGTCATGGAACAGAAATGTGAAAATACTCTCTAAACATGTCACTAAGTGCCAGTCACTAGCATACCTTCCAACCCCCTACTCCCTAAGACATTTGGCCTCCCAACGAAGGACGTTAACTTAAAAATAGAAACATCTCTCTTACCACAGGTTTGTTGCCAGAAAACTGCGGCAAAGGGCACTGAGTGGTGTTCTCCCATTCCAAGTAGTGATCCTTACAGTAGGTGACATTGTGAAGCAGCAGACTCTGAGGTGTCTGACCTCGGACAAGCTGCCTTAAAACAAAAATGTTCGTCAGCAATATGCTTCTTTGCAAGTCTTCTATGGATCTGTAGGTTTTGCACGAGGAGTTAAATAAGGATTTGGAGATAACTGAAAGTTCAAGAACTGGCCGTTTCAACCCCATTCTGCTCTTTTGTTCAAATTACCTTTCCTTTAGCTTTGCCATGACTTTTCGACCAAATGCAAGAAGTGTGTTATAGCATTGGTATACATCAATACAGCTGAAGTGTGGAGAGTCCTTGTGTAGAAAATGTACATTTTGCTGTTTGTAGCAAAATTAGCATAATGTCCAAGTTCTTTGGAGCAGACACTTTGACCTCCTCTGCATATGAGCATCTGGTATTGTTTAGAAAAATAATAAAATTTAATAGTGACAGACCTTCTATTTCCTTGGCTGCTTTCTAAATGCATTTTAAAAAACTGCAAATAAAGTCGGAGGAACGTAATTAGATGTATACTCTCTAAACATATTACATTCTAGCTTCTTTACTTCAGAGAATTTTAATGATGTGAATTTTCCCAAACATATCAATCCTGACTGTTCAGTGTAAATGGGTTTCAGCTGGTGTTGATTATGGGTAGAGAAGGAAGATTTTTATGGGGAAGCCCTGTTTGTTTCATATTGTTTCTCTGAATTTTCCATTCCATACTTACTATAACCTTAGCCTGTGCTGCCCAGTAGTCTAACAAAAGGAGGTAAGTACTGCCTCCTTCTACATGGCAGCGTCAGCAGCTGCCACCAGTTCTGACAGAAAGACAGAAAAGGAGGTAGGCTTAGGTGAGTTTTGTTCAGTCACATGGGAATAAGAAAGAGGTGAGACGTGAATGAAACATTGGGTTTTGACTCTTTTTCATATGTGAGGTAGTAGTAGGGATGTGCAGGAGCAGCAGGGAGCTGCTGTGTCGCATTGCACTCACAGCCTGGAGCAATGCTGTTGATAGGGCTCTTGAATAAGTGTCCCGTTTCCAGGGAAGTCTTTTGCTGAGGAGTGTTGATCAGCTGGCTAGGCAGGAGGAGCTTACAAAGCTGAAAGTTTAAAGGGTTCATTATAGTTGTTTGAAATTGGATTCTACAAGATTTAACTGGGGGGTGTGTGGGGGGGTGTGGGGGGCAGGGGGAGTGTAGGGGGGCGGTGCCTT
>NW_010400604.1:88212-102947 GCF_000710305.1 Buceros rhinoceros silvestris | reverse complement strand
ATTTTACTCAGGCCAGGGTACAGTTTACAGCATTTGTTTGCAACTGTCCTCCGAAACTTGGGACTGATTATGTGGGCCAGTTTCTGGAACACTCAAAGCTTGTAAACTGAAGGAGGTGAAAAAAGTTGCACACCACAGAACATTGTACTGGCCTGTTGCCTGTCCCGTGGTGACACCGTGTGCCTCTAGAGAACAGACGCACACACACACTGCTGTGGGCTAGGAAGTTCCTCTGTGTCAAAGAGTGGTGGTCTGTGGTGGGCATATACTGGTGGACATACTTCAGTGGTGGGCAATACCACCCGAATGTTTTACAAAAGAGACATAAGTGTATTACGAAACATCAAGTGATTCTGTCTTTAGATTCAAAAAGCTTTGCTACAGCTTGAGGCCATGTGTACACTAGATTCTAGGAAAAGATCTGTGGAGCAAAGCAGTCGTTGAGGGCCTTGCACTGAACACATTTGAGGGCTATCTAGGGCTTAGGAGTAGGTCTGGTTCAGTCTTGTGAATGAATCGCTTGTTAGTGCTTGGCACGCAGAGGTGTGTTCCGGTCAGTGTAGTTTTATCCCCAGTCTGTGCTATGCAGTCCAGAGATTGTGCCATGTTATGGGCCAAACCTAGGAGGTGAGGAGGACCATGAGAAACCTCAAAACTGCGCTCCCTATTGAATTAAAGTGTGAATGTAGATGCACCACTGTAGATTCTCGTTAACACTATCACAAAGAAATGAGAGAAGGAAATGGGAGAAAGCACACGAGGGAGAAGTAGGAGATGTCAGTGGAGCTGGAAAGCTGAAATGGAAATGTTTTCAGCACTAGGGTCTTTTTGCTCTCACTTGGCATTGACATGGGATTTTTCATCCCCCGAGCTTCTCAGGGAGGTTCCCCCAACTCTGTTGTCCCTCAGTGTAAGAACCAGAGCCCTGTATCAAGAGAATGGACCTTCATTTTGTGCTGAGGAACAGGGAGACGATCAGTGGGCTGGCAGCCGTCCCTCTCCTGTCATGGTGTAAACAAGGACATCTCCTTAAAAGCCACCTGACTGGGCTAGTCATAAACTTGAATTTTTTCTTACTGTAGTCATTTAACCCTGATTTGTAATATAGTGCCTACAGCTACTGCACAGTATTTCTCTATGGTGAGAAAATTAGGGGTTCTTTTCCTCACAGAGGAAGAAGGTCAAAACTACTTCACATTTATGAATGCAGAGGAGAATGGGCATAGGGGCATCCACTATAGGGTAGCTGACATGCTGGAAACTTGTCAAGCTTATACAAGCTCTCTCACAAAATGCCTTACAAGAGCTATGAGCATTATCTCTTACTAATTTGAACCTACAAAGATTTGATTGCTAATCTGTAATGCTCCCAGTTCCCAGGGATGAAATTTCATTCAGACTGATACATTGATAAGGTGGAGGTTGTAAGATGGTAGAATAGTGGTTGAAAGAACTAAACCACACTTTTAGCCCTCAGAAAAGAGGTGTGGTTTCATTTCAAAATGCTTTCGCTGTGCAATCTGTCTCCAAGAAAAGGTCCCAGCAGTTTCTTAATAGTAAAGCACGGGATTATAGATGTGAATCATGTTTTGTCTCAAACTGTGTTCATACACCCCATGTAGTTTATGCACTTACCCCATACCATGGATTATTAAACCAATGAAGAAAACTACAAAGAGATGATGAGTGTACCAGAACACCTCATAGCATGACCTTCTGATGGGCTCAGTGGATGAAGTCATGATCAGAATTAAAGCCACAGTTATCACAACTCCAGTTATTCCAGCTATGGTAGTTAGTACCTCTCCCGTTGTGTTCTAGAATGAGAATACATTATTAGCATTAGTATTCATAGTTACTGTTGTTAAAATTGTTGTTTTTATTGCTACTACTGTTACTGTTGTTACTCTTGCAGCTATTACATAAGAAGCCAAAATCTAAGATATATTTTCAGCATAGGAGCAAAACCAGAACAAGACATGGAGGCAAGACAAACCTCCATTTTACTACAGAAGAACATGGAAAAATATTCCTCTGCTCCTTCAACACAGGCGTGTCCCAGAAAGATGTGTAAATGTTTGCTGCCACTTATTTGTTTCAGGAATTGAAAGGAGGAAATTAGGCAGTCTTATTAGTGCTTTTACCTATTTTGTTTATGTAAAAGTGTCTCAGAAGAAAAAGGAAAATTATTAGAGAAATTAAAAGAACAAACCTAGAGATATTATAAGCAGAACAGCAGTAGAAACCGTCTTATTCATGTGAGGGTGATAAAGTGAGGTGCTAAGACATGTGAATCCATAAAGATGTGGGGTTCTTCTGTGCTTGTTTTACTTCAAAGTCTGTGGGGTTTAGCAGCCCTGAAATCGTGTATAAAAATGGCATACTCTCATTTACATAAACAGCATATCTCATTTACCTCTTCCTTACATTTACCTGGAGATACATTGAAAAATACTTGGGTTTATTTTTTAAAATACATATTTATATTTACATTTTTATGCTTGTCAGTGACGAAACATTAATATGCTGGGCTAGAACGTGTTCCTTCTTGTTTATGACTCACAGACATCAACACAGGTCTCTTACATCTGTCTAAACCCACCAAAATAAACTGAACTGAGAATGAAGATGTATTTTGAACACAACAGTCAGATGCTGATCTCAGTTATAAAGTGCAAATTGTGAAGAACAGCAGTAAAAATCTCACATGCAAGATGAGAGTCAAACTAAATACGCCAGCAGAGTGTAAATGAAGTCCCTATTTGGCCTGCAAAGCATATCTATCTGTTTTCCGGGTGCTGTTGCAAGATGCGGGATGATGAAGGAGCTCAGCATGCCTTCAGGATCCTGAGTTGGTTGTACAGCTTAATACACTAAGAGAAAAAAAAACCCCACCTATATTGTACTTGTAAAGTGCACTCATTTGATATGGAAATCCTAGAGGTGATAAAATTCCACAATGCCATTTTTACAGTCCCTTTTTACAGTAAAATCATTCTTTCAAATGTTCACACTTGACAGCACACAGTACATTTTCAAACTGGTGCCTGTGAAGAGTGTGTTCAGATCTTATTACATATTAACAGGATTGATCTAGGTGATATTTTGAACATTTCCACTACAGTGGCTAGTTTGAATGTTGAGATGAAACAAGAAAAAATGTCAAAGACACTTAGTACATTGCTACTACAGGAGTAGGATGAAACTGAAAAGAAAGCCTAATTGTTGGTCTCAGAACTTTCTTCTCTGAAGTTAGAAGCAATCTTTTATTTGCTTTCCTTCATAATTTATTAATTCTGAGTGTAACTACTGAGACACAAGTGGGTGATAAAAGAAATATAAATATTACAGTAAAATCTGGGCTGTAAATTGGAAGATAATTGTGGGACATACTACTGTGAGAAATCTGGGAAAGGATCTCAAAAAAATGCTAGCCTTCCTCCTCAGGGGTATTTAGGATCTTAAAGCTAATTGAAGGCCTACCTCAACAATTAAATCACCATGTGAAGGCTTAGTGCAGAAAAAAAATGCGTACTGAAAGATGATGGGTTTCCATTTAGAGCTGTGAGCTTAGTTCTGTTCCTGGGGAATATCTCACGTGCATGTTGTGAGAGTGGGCACCGGGCATACTGAAAGGATGTGCTGCTGAGTCCTTGGCTCGCTGGCCTGTTCTGATAAACCTTACTATTTTGTCAACACTAACACGAAGACTTTCATATTCATACCATTGAGACTGTTAATTTGTTTGATTTTCTTCAAACCTGAGAATTGTTCAATTTTTTGTTTTAAAAGATGCAAAAATCACACTATCTAAACTGGAAAGAAACTGAGAAACAGTAGGACAAAATGTAACTGCAAAAGACTATCAAATCCTACTGATGGTTGTCCAGCCATCATCTCACTTTGTTTGTTGTTCCAGTGGAGTACACACCACTGACCAAACGATGTGCAAGCAGTCGTTATTGCATGCTGGCTATGTGGGAATTTGCTGAAGAGCAGGAACGATATGTGTGGGAGTCTCACCAGGGCCGTTTCAAACCTGCAGCGTTTAACAGTATACAACTATACACAACCAAAGATATAACATGTGTGATGTACAGTATAATGGAATAAGGAAAGAGGCTGATGGACTTTTGCAGGTTTTATATGCACACCTTGCCGAAAGGGTCTATTTTTCTTGATGTTATGAGTGTTATGAGAGCTTATAATCCTGTTTTGAGATAGCTAAGGAAGTGGACGAGAGTCACACTCACTATTTTCCCCAAAGCAAGCAGAATAACTTATTTGCAGGACTGATGTGCCCGTAGTCCTGCTTGGCTCTGAAGAGCAGGCAGTGGCACCAGCTTCCCCGGATACTGCTTCCTGTATGCAGCAAGGTTCTGGGTGTTTTTGCATGTGCTCTTCCCAGGGCAGCCACACTCCATGTGTGACAAGGCAGAATCAACACCCAGATTGGGAAGATACTGCACAGCCATGGGGAGAGACAAATAGCAACTGTGAAAGAAATATTGTTAAATACTATTGCTGGGGGTGGGGGTGTTTTTTGGTTTGATTTGTTCTGTTTTCTCTTTTTTTCTTTTTGGAAAAAAGTTGTGTTTATTCTATGTATTGGTAGTTCAGTTTAGTTTTTCTTAAAATTCTTTGCAGGTTCATTTCATTGTCTGCTATTCACAACACTCCCTATCCCTCCCCCAGCTGTCTCTGACAAACTAATTAAAATACTGTAGACATTTCTTTGAGCTTAGTAACCTGAAAATTGCAGCTCTGAGTAAGTGTTTTCAGCTGAAATTGAGGTTAACCTTTGGCAGCACCTTCTCACTCTGGTTAAAAGGCTTTGAAATACAGTTTTACCGACAATAGAATCCACAGAGGAAAAGTTTTTAGATGATGAAAACCAAAAAGTGACAGCTTACCGTTTCATAGGTCCTGATTGGGTTCAAGTAGCTTTCATTTGGGCTCTTGCCAAGGCCAGAAAGTTTATTCCGTAATTCCCCGGCTTCCTTTGACTGGCTGGTATGATACCGCTCAATGTTGATCAAGTGAGCAACAATGTGGATGGCTGCATGAGAGAGAGTGGTGTGAAATTACAGACACACTTGTATGTGTCCCAGTGCCAGAAGAAACTTCATTAAGCACACTATGATCTATTAGAAAAGCTTGGGTGTGAATTGAGAGCTTTGCATGGGTTAAGCTGACAATAAAGTGAAAATTATAACCAATTTGTGTCTAAAAATGAAGCTTCACATTGGAGAGAAGAGTAGTAGCTCCAAGGTCACCTCCTATGTTTACAGTCAACTTTCCTGCAGCCTTCAGTGTCATCAAAGGAGGACCCTCTTGAGAGATGATAGAAAGGCGTTTGCCTCACATTTTAAATTGTTCAAAATGAGGTAAACTAATTAAGGTCCCTATTTTTTTATTAATATGCTAGGATGTGCCATGGTCTAATATTGATATGCAGGACACTAACTTCTTTGTTTTAGGCAGAGACAAGTTTGCAACTTGCACCAGGAATATTCAAGAGATGCATCCAAAATCTCTCTCCTGTTAACAAGTAGCTGTAGCATTACTTTATGAAGGTGGGGCCTGGGAAAGCCACAGGAACTACAATTTTAATGGAGAAGTCTGAATCACAGTGTTAGCTCTGCTTTGCCTTGAGCACCATATATCTTCTCTACTTCTGGCCTGCTCCTAAAAGGGGTGGTATATGAAATGGTGAGTTTAGAAAAATGCCTTAGAGTGAAGTAAGAACTCCCCTGTAATTCTTTTCCTCGTTGGAAAGATGACAATTTCAGGAGATGGAAGAAGGAAGGACTTTATTTTCAGCTAACACAGATAATGTTGTAATCATGCTAGGTGCAGAGTTTCAGTTTTCAGTATGAGAGATTCTCAAATCCGTTACAGGAAAGTTGTAATTAATGCAAAATATTAAACACTAAAGGATGAAAAAATGACAATGAAAACTAATTATATGTTTACTGTAGAGCTATTAGGATATGCAATTTCTGATTTTTATAATTAGCTTCCTGTTATCATCTCTCCTTCAGTGATTATCTGTTCTTGTCCCTGACCATTTAAAAAACCTTTCTAAAATGTGGTATTTGTAGTAAACCAAATACGATCTGCTTCCCCGAACAATATTCTCTCAAAAGAAGGTGATTTTTTTTCCTTTTTCTTTTTCTCTTTTCTTTTTTCCTTTTCCTTTCCTTTTTATTTCTTCTTTTTAATTTCTCCTCTCTTCATCCTTTTTTATCTTCCTTCTTTCTTTTTTTCCCATTTTTTAGTTGTAGCTATTTGCACAAAAATTATATCTTACCGTGCTAGTCACTGTGTAATCCTAGACAAAAACACAGGATTAAATGCATAAAGACTTTGGTGTTGCTAAGTTTTTTAGCTTCCTATCCACTTAGTGAGCTTCCTGACTCTGCATGCCAGAGTCCAGCTCCTCTACAGCACCTGGGGAGACCTTTGGACATGGGAAAATGAGTTAAGGCAGGATACTGGCAATGGCAGTGCTTAAAGCAGCCAGTGCAAAAAGTCCACTCTTCCCCTTGACAGTAGGTTAGCCCATGTGTCCAGGCTGGAGAGAGGTTACTTTCACTCCTCATCTGAGATGATCCTTCTAGAGCAGTAGATGGGCCCTGGGTGGTTGACTGACAGGTTCCACTTAATTCAAAACATAATGGTATCTTAGGGACTACCCCCTGCCACTCCCTAACACCTGCTTTGCCTCATTGCCCCATGCTTCTCACTGGGAGATGAAAGATCTCATTTTGAAATCCTTGTTGCATTAAATTTAAAGTAGGGTTTAACTGAATCACATGTCCTAGTCACTAGGCTGGTTGGTTATTCTTGTGAGTTGTCTCCTGATGAAACCTTCAATAAAAATAATCAAATATGTATTGACACAAGTGAATATCCTGAGCACCCAAACTGCAGAATCAAGCTCCCATTTTTTCTGAAACTTTGGCCCAGTGAACAATAAATTATTTATACAATCTGGAATAGTTTCAGCAGAATGGAGACTGAGTCCAAATGGGTATGAACTGCACAGAGATAAAATGAGCCTGGAAATTAGAAGACAGACTCAAGCCATCAAAGGAATGAGACTAAAATAACCTTTCAATAAACAGGATAATGGGATCAAGCAACCTAAGCAGCTTTCAGCCGAAGGCTGGTCATTTTATGAAATAGCGTATGACGTGACCGTGAGCATTAGTGGGTATTGGACTCAGTGACCCGGCATGTCCTGTGTACGTTGTTATGGATTAGGTGCTATGTGTGAAACGACCTGGCCACTGTCTGGCGGGAGATGCTCCCCGGAGCCTGCACGTGAGAGGGTGCTCCCAGCACCTTGGCAGTGCTGGGACACTGGAAGAAAGCTTGCACAAGGCTTCAAATAGCGAGTGAGGTGCATGGATTCAGTCTCTCAAAACCCAAAAGCCTGAGAGGCTCTGAGCTGCAGGGTTTAGGTGGCAGCTGTGTGGGGGCTGTGGCAATCTGTTCCCCAGTGTACAACTGATGTTTAAGCAGTATATAAACACTGCTTGTGTATTTAAGTGTAACAGCACTTTTAAGTGCTGAGTGGGAAGGGTTGGAGGGAATCCTTCCTACAAGGGGCTTCTTTCAGAACAAATGTTTTGGCCTCGTAAGGATGTTATCAGATCCAGCTGGAAGGGAACCAAGTCATTGCTTGATGAGGACCTGATTTCTCTGACATCTGAAAGAGCGCATTTGGAGGACAGGAGTGTGGGGGCGTGGACTGCTGTCTGCGGTAGGTTGTGGAGTTATGTGCTGCATGTAGTCTGGTAATGGACTACGGGAAAGACGAGAGAAAACTTTCAAAGGATGGAAGGCCCTGACACTGAAACGCTGAACAGACTGCTACTGAGCATTATATCACGGCATCTGCTAGTGATTACAGGTGCAGTCAGTAATGGAACTTGGGCCTCTTGTCCTCTGTGCTTGCAGGATACTCAGATAGCACAGCCTTGGGACCAGAGAATTTCACACAGTTGTGATCCGTAGTGCTACTTTACAAAGGGTTCCCCTTCACCATGTAAATTGTCCTTGGTCACTTAAAATAGCAAAATTGAGTGGAGGTGGCAGTTCAAACCTGTGTTCAGAGCATACGTGCTTCCTTTCACTTCAAAACACAGATATTTAAAAATTGATACTACGGGTTGTGAAATCTTCATGTGAAATGATGACATTTCTCTTGTTTAGAAGGTTACAAAATCTTGCACTTTCCTCAAAGTGAAGGATTACATATGACTAGTACAAATTTCAGTCATGTCAGCGACAGGAAACCTACTGCTAGCTGGTATATGCTGAGTGCTGAGAATGAAATGAGGTGGTAGTTTCTTCCAGACAGAGGTCCACATTTCCTAACACAGTATTTGAACAGAAAAAATCCTGTGGC
This sequence comes from Buceros rhinoceros silvestris, assembly GCF_000710305.1. Lineage (NCBI taxonomy): Eukaryota > Metazoa > Chordata > Aves > Bucerotiformes > Bucerotidae > Buceros > Buceros rhinoceros. The sequence continues at coordinate 94,528 of NW_010400604.1, read as the reverse complement.
TTGAGTAGACATAGCTTCCCAAGAATATCTCAAGCCTGAGGTTTAATGAAGGGTAATCATGTTGCAATTTTTCCCTGGAGGAAGAGATCTGCTTTCTGCAACTTAACCTGGTAAGATTTTTCCGCAGGCTGTTAGAGGACAGTGTTTTGTCCATCTCCATATTGTTCTGCTTTACTGTGTTACTGTCAATAGAAACATCATCATACCCTCTTCTTTGGAATTTACCACATCTTCCCTTTGGGTGACATTCCCTCCAGCTTTCATCTAACAGGTAGAGGATATTACAAATGTAGAGGACTTCCAGAATGAACAGGAGAGGTCTTTTCTGCAAGCTGTTCTGTGGTAGCTCTTAACGTACGGAGTATAATGATACACTGGAAAATATTAACATTCATCCTAATGATGTACTGAATATGTACCTGAGACTACCATGATCTTAAATATTGCCTAGAGTGTTATTAGATTAATATTTCTGATGATTTTTGTGTGCTGCTAGGAAAAAATGATGCAATCTAGAAGTGAATTATAGCTGGATTTTAAGAGTATTGCAAAGATCTAATTCCATTTTCAGTGTGGTTCACTTAATGTACAATAGTTGTAGCAGACTAAAAACTCTGGCACTGGATACATCGCCATTAGCTAAAATATTTTATATCCCTGAAGTGCATTTTCTGAACGTCCTTTGCATCTGCAGTGTATAGAATTTACTAAGCAATTCAAAATATAATATGCAGATTTCTGAAATCTGAGCTTACAGCAGCTGGGCTTCTTTTCCCTCCACTACTTGGGTAAGTTAACCATGAGGGCAAAGTTTAAGGGACTACATTTCAGGATTTTTCAGTTCAATTTTTTCCTCATTCTGCATAACTAAATATAAAATACAGAATAACTCGTGCAATCTTTTAAACAAAGTTCTTTTTTATAACTGTGCACAAAGACTGAAGAACCCTGACTGTTGTTTTTACAACATCTGGAACCTCTGAAGCACTTAACACACATTAATTTGTATTTGACCTCAAGATGTTCTGTCTAGTCCACCTCTGAGATCAAATAAAAGGTTTTATTGGAAGGAGGGAGAGAGGAAAAGGGTTGCTATTAGAGCATGGTGTTTACTGTACGTATTCTTAAATACAAAGAGATGTAATTAAATTATCTTGAAAGTCTGGTCAATTTAGCTAGTCTTATTCAGCCAATTGTGCCTTCAGTGAAGCATGTACAACTCTCATCGAACTAAACAGAAATTGCATGTGTTTATCTGAGGACGAGATTTCACTCTTTCTTTTTCTGCATGCCTGTACAGGATAATAATCAGATTGGAGCTTACTGCTAGTAGTTAAATGTTTCAGTTAACCGACACATCATGAGAAAAGTAAAGGGTCAAATCCTGGCCTTTCTGCCCACAGTGAAGAGAACAGCTTTGCAAGCAGCTAGCCCAGGGATGGGGAATACTGCCCTGGATCACGCCTGGGTTCTTTTGTCACCCGCTGCCTTATGCCTCTTCTAATTACACAGAACTCTTAATTCAGCTTCATGCCACATCTGTGGACCGAAAAAGTGCAGGTTATGTAAAACTTACAATAGTGACCACACAAATACTTGCACTGGATATTTTGGGCTTTTTTAGAATGGTAAACATCAAAGAAGAACACGACTTGGACCATTTTTTGTCCTAGCTGTAATCTTATAATCTTTAACGTAGTTTTCTTCCTAGTATTTACACTAAGGCTGGATTTAAACAATCTTACTGAAGAAAAAAATGCAGTTTAATGGATATTTGATTTTCTGTAATTTCTGGGAATATAACACTGAGATACCAGGCAAACCTCTTTTGAAAATAAGCATCTGCTTCCCTGAAAACTTCTGCACAAAAAAGTGACTCAAATCACCAAAGACCTTCACATAGCCACCACTACCAAAATGTGGTTGAAAATGGAAAGGTTTTTCTAATATTTTTAGCTATAGACTTTTCAGTGCTTGTCAGAAGCCAAACATACCTGGCATCACTATATTTCTGTCTGCATTTTGCATGTTTTTTAAAGAAATCACACTGTTGGAATTTTTAAGAAGCAAGATCCACCATTTCAAACAATCTAACTACAAAGAACCTCACTGTCCTTCCCCTGCTTTCCCTTAATTGCTTAAGCATGATTCATATAGTAATTCAAAGACCATTGCAGCAATACATCTATATAACCTTTCTGCAAGCATCAAAACAGCACAAGAAGCAGGTTGTTCTTCAAAATATGCACCCTATGTCAAAGTAAAACAAAAAAACCCCCCAAACATTCCTCCAACACTCCTGACTTCAGAAAATGCATAAATGTACTTGAGAGGGTAAGTAAGAGGGTAAGGTAACAATACAGTAAGAGGGAGGAGTTGTGCAAAATGTCATTTACTATCTCTTGTAGATATCTTTAGGTTTCAGACAACTGCCTCAACTGAAAAGTCTCTTTTGCATTAGAAAGCATAAAACGATTTGCACTGATCAAACTGGAAGTGTATGAAACTATGATTTTATTCTAGAAGGTCTATAAGGAAGGTTTATTAGTGGGTGAATAACTCCCACATAGCTCTTATCACAGTCAGGCATGCAGAACGCAGGAAGCCAAACTAAGCAGAATTCCTTTTACTGAATTTTCAGTGATGCCCTTGATTACAGATAGCATTGTTTACTCTCTCTCTTTCCTCCAACTTCCCTCTTCCACTAGTCTCTAATTATATCCCTTTATGACCTGACCAATTAAAGCCTGCTCTTGAATCTCTATTAGAGATGATGAAAAATTAAAGGTACAGATGTTCTTTTTCCAAGGCTATGCGCGCCTCAGCTGAGCTGTCTGCGTGTTACAAGCCAGACAATACTAATGTTGCGCTGACTATTTTTAGCATGCTATTAAATAAATATGCTGGAATAACACCACCTGGCAAGCTGAGAGGAATACATGTTACTTTAATATTAAAGGAGTCTACAATTTTATATTCTGAGGCTAACCTTACTGATCTGATCTGCAAATTGGTTTAACTTCCTGCTGCCACATTCAGGCTATTGATCATACAGGGAGAACCTTCATTTAACTAAGAATTACTAAATTGCAATAGACTAATAGGAGTTGACTACACTTTTGTGTAACAAAAGGCAATATAGATAGTCCTTGGATAAATAATGTGTCTGTTGAGAGAAAAATGGCATCTATTTACACATCGTTTTAACACTGTTAGATTTCATAAAAAGGGACTCAGGATACTGTGGGTACCTCTTTACTGTGAAACGTTGCTCTTCTGTCACAACATGTGCTGTAGATTGTATTTCTTTTTATGAATTTGAAATTTAATTTCAGGCAACTGAGTTTCTCACCATTCTTTGCCCAAGTCTGACTACACAATGATGCAGTGTTTTCCCAAATATTAATAGTTGTTTCTCACTTTTCTGTTAGGGAAGCATGAGTTCATAAGTTGTCATGTTTTGTTCATTTGACTTCCCTGTATTTTGTTTTCTTCCTCAAATGTCTCATCAACTATTTGTCCATTTTGCATTACAACACAAATAACAACCCAACAACAAACCCTCATTTTCTCCCTAGAGAGTGACTGAATTAAATAATAGTGCTTTCTGTCATTTCACATCAGCTCCTGTGTCTTTTTCCTTGGAATTACTGAAGCCATAAAGTAATCACTTTTCTGATAGACTTGCACTTCCCAAGCTGTCCTCCTTAATGCACTAGCAAACATTTTTATATTAATATAAAAACCAAAAACATAAAAAGGTTTGACTGTGCAGTTTTGCTTTCTTTTTGGAGCATGACAAATTATACACCAAGTAGAAGCTGGTTAATTTACATTCCTGGGTTGATTTGTTAATTAAAGAAGCAGTGTTGCGTTCTGTAGGAATCTGCTTGCTGCTGAAACTGAACTCTGATAAATGAACGGACATGACAGATAAGTAAATCATCATAATACACTGTAAGACACAGGTTCTCATTCCCCCAGCCTTTCCTTCTGAATTCTTTAGCACTACGTACAAAGGACAGATTTTAGTTATTGATTCCTCATGACAATACTGAATTTATATTTTTGTTTCACTGCATGGGTACATTAACAACCCATATACACAAAAGCAGCTCCCTCATGTAGAATGAAAGAAATACGGGGACCAAGTTCCGTCCTGACAGCCTAGAGGTAGAACTGTAACCCTGCAATGGCTTATGCTTGCAAATAACCCTGAGTAACTCCTATCTCCTTCATGTTTTCTAAAACAACTATCTGCCCCAGATACCTCTCCATCTCTCTGTGCTTGGGTTGCTCATACTGCCTTTCATTCTTCCTTCTTTACACATCCCTCTTCCCCACACTATCTCACGTTCCTCTCATGTCCTCTGGAATTCCTGCAAACTTCAGTCTTCTCCATGACCTTTAATGACTTGCGGAACAGGCTGTTCTTCCCAGACAGGCAAATGAACATCTATAGCTCAGTAAGTCACCAGGACCAGAAGAAGAGATGTCTTCTGATATCAAGATGCAGTTTTTCCCTTAAGGGAGGCATTAGTTCCCTGTACCTGTCGCCTATTTAAACAAAAATATTTAGGAATTAGAATTTGTTTGTGAGACAGCTGCTTGTCTCAAATTCAGATTAAATTTATTTCCTGGTTGAAAAATTATTGAAGGTGTAGTGGTGGACAGATGAGCGGTGTGACTTGTAAGCACCATTTCTTTAGGAACTCAGACTGTAATGCTATGTCATCTCCACGAATATCTACCCTCAAGGATTTATTGAAAGTTATTTGCACTAAATGTTAAGAGCATACAAGTTGTTCACATTAACTAAATGACAGTTAGTAGTTACTATCCACATTGAAAATTTATTGACTTCACAATCAAATTATTCTCAAGCAAAAAAGATTACAAATGGTTAATAGGATGGCACTGCTACACCTATTTAAAGCTGCAGTCACCAAATGATTGCACTAAAATAGCATGTCTCAGAGCAAATGGGAATTACAGCATTAGGCAGAATCACTGTGAAATTCAAAACATTTCAAAGGCAAGGAAGAAAAAAAAACCAAAGCTTACTTGTGTTTACAGCTATTCCATAGGCAACCATCTTGTGAAATGCGATGCTTTTGTCAAGCTGTCTCCTCAGTGCTCCTCCACAGCACTGGGTGAAAAAGCAGACCTTGTTTTACATCATTCCTATTACTATTTACAGCTCACATTTTGGAAAGGAGAAGAGAGGAGTTCAGTACATTTAAAAATTGTATGCTGAAGGAGTTCGGTGTTAGTTTTGGGCTAGCCTTAACTTTGGGGCTCAGGTAGCTGTTTCCGGCATAGTGACCCTCCAGGTTTTCTTAAGCAATTCAACCTATGCAAGGGGCTTAAAAACAGGTTTGATGAAACTCCACTATGTTTAGCTGTGATTCGTGAGTGGTTTATCTGTGCTGGTGATTAACTAATTTGCCAAGTATAAGGACACCAGGCTGGGCCATTTATGCTTTGTGATCTTGGATTTAGCTGCATGAACACAGCTGAATTGCTGGCAGAGCCAGCTTGCAATGAAAACATTTTCACTGCTTTCATGCAATGCACGCTCCAGGAGGGTGAGGCTGTCTAGACCTCAGGTGGTTGCATGCTTATGTGTTACTGAGCCATCTTCCCGTTATTGTAAATGCTCAGTGGTGGTGTGCTCATGGCCTGCTGGGTGCCTCTGTGCAGAGCCAGCCTGGCGCTGGGGTGGATGGCAATCAGCCGAAACTAACACACTCTGTTGGAACCTAGACAGCCCTCATGGACCTGATTCAGTCTCTGAAGGGTGTTGTGAGTATCTGGATTCCTCCCTTGACCTGGCATAGTGCCATGCCAAAGAACCTGGAATTTATCCACATTGTTTCCTAGCTAACAAATTTTCCAAAACTCTGGAACACCATGAGATGCAATGCCAAGACATAGTAACTGCTCAGAGAGCCACTGGATCCAGCCCTGCGCTGACCAGGCTGGAGCCAGTCAGGTTGCTCTGTACTATGCTCCACAAGAGCAGAATATTGTCCAGAACAGCAAAATATTTATTATCTGTGAGAAGAGTTCCAGTTCTCTGAGTTCTTACTTGGCATCTGAGTGGGCATGCATATGTTTTTTGTTAATTCACAAACTGATTTAGAAGTCCAACAAGACTCTTTTCCTTAAATGCTCAGTTCCTATAAAACAGAGTTGATTCCCAGCCTAAAGACTGCTTGAAATGTAACTCCAGCTCTGAAGAAAAAAAATGCAGAACTGAAATAACAACCAGTTTACAATAAAATAACTTAATGTTATGATTTCTAAATTCCTG
>NW_010400604.1:65855-88092 GCF_000710305.1 Buceros rhinoceros silvestris | reverse complement strand
GCTGTACTTGGAGGCATGAAGTGATCAGCGATTTTTTTACCCAAACATGTGGTATTGGAATTGCTTTGTCTGTAATAGTTCACTGCAACTTGAAGCTATAGTTAGTGGAGCTAAAGCCTTAAGTACTTCCTATGTATGATGCCAAGGTTAACGTAAATGCCTCTGAGCAGATGACCACTCCATTACAAAAACTGCGTTTGCAGGAAAGGAAGACCTGCATGGTGGCCACTCAGGCAGAAGGGTTTAGACATGTTCCTTATTTTCCTTATGACAGTTCTATCTATCTGTACAATTTCTCCCTCCAAATTTCACTTTGCAGCTACACAGAATACACATGATGGATTTGTATTTTCTCCATTTGGCCAAGTTGCATTATTATGTCCCTTTTTTGTAACTCCTCACTTTTCACTTCATGACACCATGCTATGTAGCAGCTGCCAAAATCAGTGTTGCATTTAAAGCACTGTGTTAAACAAGCCATTTGTTTCTCTTCAGTCATGAATACTGACAATTTAAATGGTAATAACTAGGCAATAGTGCACAGACTTCTCTATCAAAAATTAAAATTCCTTGGAAAATGTTTGATATGGATAGTACTACTGAAATATGGAAATAAAAAAGGGAGGATAATATGGCTATTTGAGAAATGGTACTTACAATGCTTGCTCCTCTTAAGAATGAAATAAGGTTTCTACTGACTGGTAACAGGATTAGCATGCAGTTAAAATTAAGACACGTCGCAGAAGCTCTTGCCCAAGCCAGGGTTGACTGTATATACAACAGTATAAAGAAATTAAATTACAAGCTTGATATAGGAACAGCAAAAGGAAGAAAATCCTATATTAACATAATAGTTTTATATGGGAAAATTACTGTTGAAGCATCAAAAATAGTATTATGAAGGATGTAAATAGAATCAGACTATACATACATTCTTCTTGTGGAGCCCTTTAACAATCAAACTTGTACTTACTCCCAGCATAATCCTTGTATAAATGTAAGCATCTTCATCTTCGTACCAGTGGAAGGTATCAATAAACAAATAGAAATTCAGTCCCAGCCATACCAGCTACAAAGCAGACAGGCTGCAGATTAGTGACGCTTACAGTATTTTTGAATTCATATAAAGGTGTTATGGTTATATTTTTTAAAGTATTTGAAAGTTACTTCAAAATCAGGATGCAAGGCAGCTCTTGATCACAGAAGATAGAAATTGCAAATGCCTGCTGGAATGAGGGTGTCTTTTAGCAAGTGCAGGATTACAACCCTATCCCCACATCCCCAACAGAGGATATAGATGATATTTACTGGGTGATGGCAAACTTGATCTGAAACACAGTGTTTAGTCTGATCAAAAAAAAAAAAAAAGTCAGTAAAAACTAAAATTAAAGAATTCCAGAAATGGATCAGTTAGGAGCTGAGGAAATTCCTTTCTCTGCCCCATATACACAATTCACCAAAGTCTCTAAAAAGAATTCAGAATATAATTTCATTAACAATTGCAAACCCCTATTCCCTTTATCTGAGGTACACAGACTTAAAATAATTAAAAATACAATAGTAAGACTTTAAATTGTTTTTAAGGCTAGTTATAAAAAGGCTGCTGAATATTTTATAGCACATTTTACGTTAAGCTTGGGGGTATTACAGTAAGCAAACTATAAAATGTCTTTTAAAAAAGCTTAAAATATTTATATATATCCAATTAGATTTTTTTAAGGCTAGAAATACTCACTAATAACAGCACTGAAAGTTTTTCATTCAAAATCCAGCATCCCATCCTGAGTGCCTCTCCCTGTGCTAGCAGCAGCTGACTCTTGCCTTCCAGTGTAACCTGAGTTCTCTGTCCATTCCTCAGGCTTTTCTACTAACTCCTTTTGTCTTTAGATTTTAGAGCAGGAGCTCTCTCTAGGAATTTTCTAATTAAGGACTGCCTGACAAGAACAGATCGCCCAAGTGAAATGTCTCATAACCTGTGTAAATAAAATGCTGGTCATTGTCCAGTCCTTTTCCCCTCCAAAGTTATTTCTCAGCGAATGAGAGATGCTGTCATTAAATCATCCTCTTGTACTAGCATTTATTTGGGTGGGGTTTTTTCCTTCGTCTTTGCAGTTTGAACGGAGGACAACATTTCTTTATGATTTGTCTTTTAACTTAGTAGTAAATGCGAGCATCCTTTATGTGTATATAAGACAAGAGCATTGCTAGAAGATCTCACGAGTGGCAAAGTCACTCAGTCAGAAGTTGGGAACTGTCAGAATAAAGGATGCTCCTCTAACAACAGTCTGGATTTCTTGTGAATATAGATTATGGCCGTGTTAAAATACATTACAGTTTTTCATTCAGTTGGCAGCAGTAGTAAAATAAGCAGTTACTTTCTATTTCTTCTATACACATTGTTTGGTGTAAGGGCACAAATTGTACTTCCTCCCTTCCCTGCTAGGAGAGGAGTAACAATTACTTTCCTCCTGGGGTTCTCTGTCAAGTCCCACAAACATTGGCTGCCTTCACCCATGACCTGTAAGGTGAGGAGAGGATCCCTATTTCAGAGGTCTGAGCACAGACGGATTAGGAAAAAAACGTCTTTTACTTGTGCATGTGGCTTGAGCAGCCTGGCAGGGGCTGTGGCTCTCCATGTGCTCCAGATCCTGCTCCCACATTTTGCCTGCAAAGTGACATTGCTTTGGCAGGACTTAAGGTACTCAGGAAACATAAGCCTCTTCCAAATACAATCCACAAACACTGTCCAGGGCTGGAGCTTACCCATTTTTTTAAGAATTTGGTATTAATTATAAAATCAGATGTTCCTGTTCCTCTCAGTTGGTCCTGAGGACTGTTCAGCCTCCTCGTCAGAGCCTTACTCCTCTAAGGATCTAACAAGCCACCTGCAAAAATGAGTCAGCAGGATTCAGTACCTCTCAGCCAGATCAAAACCTTTTGACACGCCAGTGTAACAGAGAATGCTTTTAGTCTGTTCAAGACTTTTCTTTAGTAGGTGGTTATTTGGACAGACAGCACTGTGATTATATTCAATGTCAGGAACACGTTTTCTGATTTGCCTTTACTAAGAAGAATGGTATTGACTTTTCTGCACTTCTCCAGGAGGAAATCCCTCTCCTTTGGCCTCCCTTACATTATGGAACCAACAATAATTAGGGTAAGGAAGAGATTGCTTTGAAACCTTGTCCACTCCACTGCAGGAAGGTCCTCCTGGCCAGCCAGAACTTATCTCCTCTTTTGTCGTGTCCTGGTGCCCACTCTACATTTACTCTTGGCTACCCTTGCCAGAAGCTGTGCAAACTCTGCCTGTAGTAATTTTGTTCCTTCCACAGTGAAACCATTTTCATAGGGCCTTGCTGACTTGGCTGAAGAGGAGACCTTTATGTGGCAAAACAGCTTAAAATTTCTTGAAGTCGAAATATTATTAGGCTCAGCTACTTTTTAAACCACTGATAATGACCATTAATATGAATTAGCAGAGCCATGAATATGTGGTTATGAGTACTCTGAATATAAGTGTTTACAAGGGATTTATTTTGAGCTTTATTTTTCTTGGATGATAAAATAAAGCATTATTTATTAAGAAACTTTATGACAAGCCATGTGCAGTAATTGGCCACTGTCCATCATGTGACTTGATATACGCTATTGCCACAACCACACTTTTTATAGGAGCTTGGGTAATGCAGGAGCTAAGAAGATAGTGAGTGTTGCTGTATTTTTCAGAGGTCAAAAGAAGAGGAAGTAAGGGAGAAGGAAAGAAGAATATGCAGAGGGTGAGGAGAAATACTGGTAAGGTCAGATGCCAATTTTAACTACTTAAAAAATAAGGAGGGAGGAAGAAAAAACCCACTATCTGGATTAGCTGCACTTCAAAGGGAAATGCTGCATTGCGATGTTCTGCTTTGAAGTTCAGCCGATCCAGACAGTAATTTTCTAAAATGAGTCAAAACTGGCATCTGAAATAGATTTTTTTTCAGAGTGCAGCAGATTCATATGCTGGTTTAGGCTCCAAAATTTGTCTGGATCAGCAGCTGTACTTCAAAGCAGCACAAATTTCAGTACAGCATTTGACTTTGAAGTGCATGTGGTCCAGATGCCAGTCCTCTTAAAGGAGCCAATAAATCAACTACACTTTATTTTTTGTCTGTTGATACAGCTATGTTTTTTCTCATATATGTAACAGTAATGTGTGTGGTCTGCAGTATGGTATCTATCAATAAAAACATAAAGGTAGCACAAAAGCTCTTTATTGCTTCATTTTCTACAAGGTAAGTGGTCATCATCATCATTTTGTTACACTGATTTTCAGTGATCTCAGCCAATTTCTAGCACAAACTATTTAGACAAGACTCAGGAAAGGACATTATTTTGGTTAAAGAACTAACTGTATCCCATTTTGTTATTATTTTATCATTATCATGAGCTTCAACTGTCCTAAAAAAAGGATGTAGAATAAGGATTAAAAGGGATTTGTTCTGGCAGCTGGGGAAAAGGCAGTGATGGGCATTCTGCATTCTCATGCAAGAGACAGGCAACGCTGTTATTAGCTTAAAAGGTCAGTTTTTGCATGGAAAGAGGTTTATGAGGTGCTGAATTCTTCCATGTAAGTATCTCAGCATTAATGTCAATGTTTGTATCAATTACTTCTACAGATCTCAATCGCAGTTAGTTCTGTTCTATTCGACAGCAAGCTCTAGCTGAGGTTGTTAGTAATTTTTTAAAGTACTTTCAACAGTGCTTACCCTTTACAAGACAAATTAGTTATTAGCATGAGACTGTATACATATCCCTATATATATATTTCATTTTGCTAGGCTATCCCGATTTTACTATTAGATATGCATGCTTTGTTTCTCAAAGGCAAAATCACTTCATTTGACTCCAAACTCTCCCCTAGCTCTTTTGTCGTTTTCCTGTGTTCTTGACTTTATGTCTCCTAGTAACCTGGATGAGCTCAATAAGCTTCACTTTTCTACATATAAAAATGGATATAGGTAAAAAAGTGATCTAGAGGATCTGAGTTCTTTCATTTTGCAGACCATCTGACATTAATCAGCCATTTAATTGTTTATTATATCAGGGTGTGCACTTTGATTTAGACCATACAAAATGGTGGCACTGCTTGTTCCCTAATTTTTATATTATTTCTACATCATGTTTCCTGATAATGTTTAAGAAGTGAGAAGTAGATTTGCCTCTGTTGAATGGATGAAAAAGCTGCACAGTATTATTTGATAAACCATTCAACTTTTGTGGAGAGAGAAGCTGTTGAATCTGATTAGAGTGCAAACCTTCTCCTTTTCTTCCCTCTTTCTTTCTTTTAAAGACAATTCTGGAGGAACAGAGGCCAAGGTTCAGCTTATATTGTTCCTCAGTGCTCTGATTCTAGCTTTGTAAAAGAAAATGACTGAATTTCTATAAAGAGCAGCTGAGTGACTACTAGCAGAAAAACAGCCGTGTAATTTTTAGAGATTTTTTAATAGTTTTTTTTTTATTTTACTACCTCATTAATGTTAATGGATTTTTTTTTTTTTATGAACTGTACTCACATTATGGATAGGGGAACTGTTTTGCAGTTTGAGAATATTCAAAAAATCCCTAAAGCTCTAAAAGACTAATGTAGTATCGTCCTTGCCCGTGCCAAAGATTCAAAAATCATCGGAATGTTCTAAAATTTATGACGTTAAAAAAAAAGAATGAGCAGTTTGGGGGAGAGTTCTGACTGAGTACTGAGACTTCAAGGGCATCTGGCTTCTCATTTACAGCTTTTTTTCAGTAATAATGTGTTTATTTTTTAATAAAATATTAAAAATCTTGCCCCCCACACTGGGCTTGAACAACAACAACAAAATCGTAGAATCGTAGAAACATTTTGATTGGAAAAAACCTTTAAGATCATCAGGTCCAACCATTACCCTGGAACTGCCAAGACACGCTAAATCATGTCCCTCAGCATCACATGTACACATCTTTTAAATACCTCCAAGAATGGGGACTCCATCTTTTCCTTGGGCAGTCTGTTCAAGTTCTTGACAACTGTTTCAGTGAAGAAATTTTCCCTACTATCCCACCTAAACTTCCCCTGGCACAACCTGAGACAGTTTCCTCTTGTCCTGTCACTTCGTACCTGGGAGAAGAGACTGACCCCCACCTCACTACAACCTCCTTTCAGGTAGTAGTAGGGTCTGATAAGGTCTCCCCTCAGCCTCCTTTTCTCCAGACTAAACAACCCCAGTTCCCTCAGCTGATCCTCAGAGGACTTGTTCTCTAGACCCTTCACCAGCTTTGTTGTCCTTCTCTGGACACTCCAGCACCTCAATGTTGTTGTTGTAGTGAGGGGTCCAAAACTGAACACAGTATTCGAGGTGTGGTCTCACCAGTGTTGAGTACAGGGGAACAATCTCTTCCCTACTCCTTCTGGCCACACTATTGCTGATACAAGCCAGGATGCTGCTGGCCTTCTTGGCCACCTGAGCACACTGCTGGCTCATGCTCAGCTGGCTGTTGACCAACACCCCAAGGTCCTTTTCCAACAGGCAGCATTCCAGCCACTCTTTCGCAAACCTGTAGCATTGCAGAGGGTTGTTGTGACCCAAGTGCAGGACCCAGCTCTTGGCCTTATTGAACCTCATATGATTGGCCTCGGCGCATTGATCCAGCCTGTCCAGATTCCTCTGTAGAGCCTCCATACCCTCAAGGAAATCAACACTTTTACCTAACTCAGTGTCATCTGCAAACTAACTGAGGGTGCACTCAATCCCCTCATCTAGGTAATTGATGAAGTTGTTAAAAAGAACAGGCCCCAACACTGAGCCCTGGGGAACACCACTGGTGCCCAGCTGCCAGCTGGATTTAACTCTATTCGCCACCACTCTTTGGGCCCTGCCATCCAGTTTTTTATCCAGCGAACTGTATGCCCATCCAAGCCAGTAGCAGCCAGTTTCTCCAGGAAAATGCTGTAGGAAACAGTGTCAAAGGCTTTACTAAAGTCAAGGTAGACAACATCCACAGCCTTTCCCTCATCCACTAAGGGTGCCACCTTGTCATAGCAGGAGATCAGGTTAGTCAAGCAGAACCTTGCTTTCATAACCTCATGCTGACTGGACCTGGTCACCTGGTTGTCCCATACATGCTGTTATCAAAACATTTGTGATGCAGCTGGCAGAATTAGCAATGGTGTAGCAAGTATTGATGACATCCACAAACCCAGATATTGGTCACAAGGATGAAAATGGAGAGAAAGACTTCTGTCTTTATCCAGAAGAGCAGAATAAAGTTTCAGAACCTCTTTAAAAAGAAGGAAAAACTTTTGGTTGAAGGTCCAGCTCCTCTTGAACTCCACAAGCCAGTGCAATAAAACAGTTCCTTTCTCTGTGTTAGCAGACCTGATACTGGTATCAGGGATATCTCAGCTGATGGGCACTGCAGGATCTGGAATTGCCACATGTGCTAGTGATGCCTACAGGAGTAGAGAAAAGGAGTTGAAAAAACCAGTGAAATATGAAGGGTCTGGGATCAAAATCAAAAGTCACTTTGGAGGCTAAAATGAAGATGGTCAATGACCAGAGTGGGAACCACTGTTGTTTCTGTCTGAAGCAAGGCTCAGCACCCATTTGCAGAGGGCAACCCCAACTCTGACTGTTTTCACAAGCCAGCAGAAAGGTTTGTCTATGAGAAACCTAACAGCTCTAGCTTGGGAGATAATCAGTTCCCAGACAAATGGTATTAATATTTGAATCCAAATCTTTTCTCTCTCAAGGGATTTCTTTATTACCATGCTCACACTATAATCAAAATATATTCAGGATCAATTTCAGACGATCAAAAGCTATTTGTTTTAGTAAGTGCCAAAATCTCTCAGCTCTTGACTGTGCAACTCTAGAAACAGAGTATCCTACCTTCCTAATTATATGTGCAAAATGCTGGTTTTCCCACACAAGCTGTTTTTCAGTTTAATAAAACAAAACAGCAGCTGAAATCTTGTACAAATAGATGTGTCCACAGATTACTCAGATGAATTTTCCTTTTAGTTGTTCTGTAGGTAGCAAGCCATGGAAAACAAGTTAAAGATGAGGTGAGAAATGGGAAGAACAATGAGCAGGAGGAAAAAAGGAATGACAGTAGCATCCATGATGTTTTCTCTGTGTTGCCAGACCTAAAAAATCCTGTAATAGATGTTTTTCATCTGGCCCTGTTTCGTATGTTCCTAATACAGCACAGGTAAGCTGCTCATCAGCTGGCCTCCCTCCAGCTCTTCATCTCCTGTACCAGATGCCACAACTAAGTCCACCGACCTGCAATCTGTGACACCTTTTGCAGGACTGTGCTCACAGCATGCCCCTTATGGGAGCAGGCTCTGCCAGGCTGAGTATAATGCATGATAAGGGGAAGCACGGGCTGTGCCCTAGAAGGTAGGGTGATGGAGAGGGAAGATGGCTGCCACCTGGCTTTTCATCCCCCAGTGCCAGAGCATCACTGACACAATGGAGAAAGTATTATGAGACTCAGTACGGGTATAAAAGTGCTCAGGTTCCAATTCCCCTACACTTCTTCACATACATAATACTCTCCATGCTCTCCAGGACTGACCAGATCAGGGTTGGGACCTGGTGACAAAGACATGGCGAAGTTGAGGTACTCAATCCCTTTTTCACCTTAGTCTTTACTGGTAAGACTGACCTTCAGTTATTCCAGGCCCTTGAGGCAAGCAGGAAATTTTGGAGCAAGAAAGACATACCCTTGGTGAAGGAGGATCAGTTAGGGAACTTTTAAACAAACTGGACATATACAAATGCATGGGACCTGATGGGACACACCCACTAGTGCTGCCCTGGCTGGTGTCACTGAGAGGCCACTCTCAATCATCTTTGAAAGGTCATGGCAGTTGGGGGAGCCTTTGCTGAGGACTGGAAGAGAACAAGTGTCACTCCTGTCTTCAGAAAGGACAAGAAAGATGGTCCGAGGAACCTGAAGTGGCCAGCCTCAGCTCTATCCCTAGGAATTTGATGGACCAAATCTTCCTAGAAACCATTTTGAGATACTGGAACAAGAAGAAGGTGATCAAAAGGTTAGCATGGCTTTACAAAGAGGAAATTTTTGTTAACCAACCTGATAGCCTTCTATGATGAGATGATGGGTTTGGTTTTGTCCAGGTGGAGAAAATGAGCTGAGAGGTATCCAGTAGTTTCAACAAGGTGAAATGCCAAGTCCTGCATCTGTGGAAGAATAAGCCCAGGCACCAGTACGAGCTAGTGGCTTAAAGTTGGAAAACAGCTCTACAGAGAAGAACCTGGGGGTGAAGGTGGACAACACACTAACCATGAGCCAGCAATGCACTCTCATGGCAAAGAAGGTCAACAGCCTTCTGGGCTGTGTTAGGAAAGTGTGCTGCCACCAGGTCAAGGGATGTGATGTTTCCCCTGGGCTCAGTGCTGGTGAGACACATCTGGACTCCTGGGTCCACTGCCAGGCTACCCAGCGTATGAAAGATATGCACTCACTGGAATGAGTCCAGTCAGGGCCACAAAGATGATTAAAGGACTGGAGCATCTTTCACGAGGGGACAAGCTGAGGAACTGATCAGCCTAGAGCAGAGCAGACTCAGGGGCATCTTATCAATGTGTGTAAATACCTGATGGGAGGCTCCAAAGAAGATGGAGCCAGGCTCTTCCCTTCTACAGTCCACAAGATCTAGCTGAATAGTAGTTCCCAGTGACTAGACCGGAGGCAATAGGCACAAACTGAAACACAGGAGGCTTTGTCTGAACATCAGGAAATACACTTACTGTGAAGGTAACTGGCAGAGGTTGCCCAAAGAGGGTATGGAATCTTCCTCCTTGAAGATATTCAAAACTCATCTGGACATAGCCCTGAGCAGCCTGGTATAGATGACCCAGCTCTGAGCAAGGAAGTTGAACTGGATGATTTCCAGTGGTCCTTTCCAACCTCAAACATTTTGTGATGTCTGTGATTTCCACTTAGTTTACTAGAGCAAAGTGAATGGAGCATTTTGAAGTTTCTTGTTCTAGATTATGAGCATACGTAATTTAGCTAAATTAATTTATCTTTAGTTAAAATTTTCATGAAGAAGTTATTAGATTAGTCTGATTTTATTTCTAGCTCTTATTCATAACTCTGTGATCCCATTAGCAGTCCATTTATATGAGGATGAAATGTTTTGGAGTGCTAGTTTGAATATTTTCAGTAGAATATTTTGTAGCAATTTTGGTTGATGCAGTCTTAAATTCTTTCACTGGATATCGCAAAAACAATGATAAAAAGGTAACACAGGTATTTAAGCAACTTCATATACCCTTAAAATGAGTAGCAATGACATGAATAAAGACTTTCATTAAATTAATATAAGGACTTGTACATAGGTATGTTTTTAAGACTTTGTGCAGCAAATCATTTTTCCAAAAAACACATCACCATGCAAATTCCTCGTTTGCATAGCAGTAAAATTACCAGTTGATAAAACTGTATGTTATCTGAATGGTTTACAGTGAATGATTTCTCCTCATTTAGATTTTATATTCCTCCCCAAATTCATTCTGAGATTATTATTAAATCCTATTCCATATTAAATTAAAAACGAAATACAGTTTGCCCAGCATAGGAGTATTAAAAGGTCACAATTACATACTCCTTGGTGTCCGTAATCATATGCACGTGCAAGAAGAGTAGCAATACGTACAACCTTTCCAGATGGCTGTTCACCACTGCGCTCAGGAGCAGAGGTCAAGTGCTAAGAGTTCACCTAGTGGAAAGCATTTTCTAGCATGTTCGAAGTGAAAATTGTATTTTAAAGTAATTACAGGCCATCATTTTTAACACTGCAATATAGCAATATATGAAAGTATAAGCTGTAAGAGCTCTGGACTCATTTCTCTGCCACTAAAATGTTATTTGCTTCCATTACCTTAAATTCAAATAAGCTGATGGCATTGTCTATAAAGTATCTCTCTGTTGTGAGAAGTTGTAACAAAGAGGCGTAGGCAGTGGGGGAGAATAAAGATCAAATACACCAAGAAGAGGTGAAGAAACAAAGAATAAAGACATTTAAACAGTATTTTCATAGACTAAGCAATAGTACCCTTGCAAGCAAGGGTTTCCATCTATTGGAATATTCTATCTATTTCTATCTATTCTATCTATTTCTATCTATCTATATAGATTCTATATCTATCTATTCTATCTATTTCTCCCTTCAACATTTTCTCCCCAAATCTTTAACCCATCCCCTGAACTTTTTCTAAAAGTCCTGTAAGTTTTATCACCTAAAAATAACCAGTTCTGTGTAAGACTTCTCCAACATCTCATGGCAATAGTGTGCACTTTTTTACTTAGTGACACTTTGATTTGACATGCTGTGGACAAAGAAATGAAGTTTTAGGACATCAGATCCATCCCAAAAGGCCAAGTGGTTCTACACGTTTAACACATCTCATGATTTGGTCCTTGCAGATGAAATGAATTTTTGATTGATTCCTTTCTAATAAGACCCTGATTCATTCTCATCTGTAGTGGAATAGTTCGCAATCAATGGGGATCTGTGGCTGAGCGCGGAGAAGAAAGCAGCAGACCCGCTCATGCTCTTTTCTCACTTCTTCTCTCCTTTGGGCAAGGCGCGGGTACTTCCTTCTCTTCTCCCCACTCTATGCAGGCTGGCCTCCTACCGCAGTGCTTTCTTGAGAAGGCAACACAAGCAGCACAATCAGCCACCATCTCCTCCAGCCAGGCAGTGACCAGCAATGTCCCTGCTGACCCATCACCACCACAAGGAAGCCCACATTGCCCTGGCCCTGTGGCCTCGCCCCAGCCACGCCTGCTTTCACCAGGGCTCTGGGAAGTCAACTCTCACATAATTTTGCTCTAAATTTCAATTAATATTGCAAGTGTTTCAGGGCTTTGAGCAGCCTGCAGTTTGTGTGGGGATGTAAATTTGTCTTATTGTAAGTGTGAACACTGTCCTGGTTTGAGCTAAAACTTCCTTGTTTTGGGAAATGGACAAATAGAATTATTCCATGTAGTACAATAATTCTGCATTTAATTGGTTAAGAGAGTCAGGTGAACGTAATGTTACGTCGGGAGCCTTTAAAAGCAGCAGCTCGGGGGCGGATCGCTCTCTTGGGCCTCCGGCCCTGGGCACGAGGGTGGCCTCCCGCGGATCTGCTGGCGGACGTCCAGGCCTGACCAGGCCTGACTAGGCCCGACCCGGCAAACGACTAGGCCCGAGACCTGAGGGCCTGCACCTCCGGAGGACCTGAGGATCACAGACTGTGAACTATTCCTGCCGTGAGTCCCGTCTGAAATCGGGTGAGAACATTCGAACTCCCTATCGTTTCGTGCCTGGGAGAGGATGCACCGGCCACACTTGCACACTAGTTCATCCTGCATCTTCGGTCATTTCAAGCAAAATAGACTTTGAATGCCAGTCTATATATTTAAGAATAAAACTGAATGCACAGGATGAAGCTGTGTTTCCTGCCAAGCAATGACTTCGGAAAGGTTCATGGTTTTGAGCAGAGAACCGACTCATTCTGAATTCCTTTTACCAACCAGTGAGTTGCCTGAGCGAAACAATGGCCATGTAGCTGTGGGAGACCTGAGTAGGAGTAGGAATACGACAATCTCTGTAGCATTGTTAAAACCAATATAAGAAAATGCATCCAGAGCTGGTAATCAAAAATTATGTAGAATATTTGGTAATGATGGAGACGATGGCCACAAAGATCAGGGCTGAAGAAAGTGCCGTCCTTTTGCATACAGTCATTCTCAAATATTTTTCACCCCTTGCCTGGGCAAAGCGTTCAAGAATCTCAGCTTTCAGCTGACAAGTAAACTACATCATAAACCTCGTTATGTTGACAGCCTTGAAAATATAAATCAAGTGTAGACTGATCTGGTGATGCTTTCCAGACCTTAAAGACATCACAGGGTGATTGCTGAGGAACATGAAGTGTCCTACAGACATGAACGAACTATTAACTCAAACCTACAAGTGACACCCTATGGTGCATTGAAAGCTGAAATGGCACGGACAGTATGAAATAAGTGTAATATCAGACACACTAGATAAATCATGATGTGTGCAACGGTGTGCACTGTTGTATTTAATAATAAAAAAAAATCCTTGAAAGCAAATATTTGCTGCCATAAAATTTCCACTGCAGTTCCACAAAACATAAGAAGTTTGCCTCAGATCATGCTCCCAAGACAGATAAATCAGGACTGTGGTAAGTGAGCAAATCTTCCTTCAAAGCTGGCCTAACTTTAGTAACATCATAAAGAGTGACAAGCTGTAGACTGAGCCTGTCAGAGAATGGGTGTGTTTATTAAAACATGTGATTTATCCCTGAATTTAGGTGCTGCCCTAGACTGGTGTCAATTGAATGAGATGGGGCAGAAGTGCCTGTAAGAGAAAACCAGTGATGAAGGTGACTAATTAAAGCTCCGAGAGAACAGATTTTGATTTACACTTTCCCATAATTTTCTTTTTCTTTCATGACTTCCCTGTCTCCTATACATGTAAATTACACTGTCTGAACATCCACTGAATGCCAATTTGTGCAGGTTTTTTCTTCTTCTATTCTATTTCATCTGATTTCTGCCCCTCAAAGCCATTAGAAAATCTGTTGATACTCAATTTTCCACCAGAGAATACTGCTTTGTCTGATTTATATTGGTCAAAATTATGTTAAATTTGGGGATATCTGTTTACATTGGTGTTTCAAATGTCAAATGTCAAATCATGTTAAACCAACAGCTTATATTTTTGGAATTTTCCATAATTTTATTTTTCTCTTTGAAAAGAAAATTAACAGGAATTGCCTTAAAATAGTCAAACCCAGCTGCTTATATTTTATGTAATCAAGGTAGTTTAACTGTCCTAAGCAGCTTTGGAGATGAGTATCTTTAAAATGGTTTCCTCACTCAATTGCGAATAGAAAGCAATCACAATCTGAATTTTTCTTTGAATAGAACATTCTTTTTCTGAATTACAGTGTTCCTTATGCCCAAAGAATACCTGATCATTCAGTATGTTTGATAACTGTGACACATCTCACTGAAACCTACAGGGTGATACCGATGGTCATATGCCTGATAAAAATTCTGTAATTGTGACTATGCATTTGCTTATTACTTTAGACTTTTGTCCTGCTACTTTATCAATACTTTGGGCTTTTTATTTTTGTGTGAAAAGTGCATGCAAGAAGTGGAAGTAAGAGGGTTTTGTGCCCAGTGTTGATTATTTTCCTATTGATATTCAACTGGTCTTAGAATTTCTGCCTAAAATTTTCATTCTTTTGAAAAAATCTGTAATTTTTCAAGTATTTATTAGATTCAATGTGAGTATATTTTAGCTGAATACATACTGAAATTACTACTAAATGAAAGCATTTTATTATTACTGGAGGTGGACTGAGGGTGAGATGTTCTGTACCTCATCCACTCTTTGCCCAAAGGACAGTGAAGGATGTGAATCTGACCTCACCCTGACCTAATCAATGATCAGCTTGGGATAATGATTTAAGGAGCCTGTCCATACAGTGGAGGAATTAAGGCTGATACTAAGATTTTTCCAACATGTTAGCTTAAACATAAAGCCAGATTTTTGTCCTGGAAGGATACAGCTCACCCTGTATTTGTGGCCAACAGCCTGAGGGCTATTCGTCTGCGTAGTCCAGATGTGAGCCAAAATGTCATAGTGTGAAGAGGAACTCAAGTTGTAGGAATTTTCTGTAACCTCCTACTTACCCAGCACCTACTTGCTGGAGGAGGATGGAGTCAGACGACAGGGAAAGTGGGCTGTGCAGTGGCACAGGAAATGTGAATGTGTAAAGGAGGGTCACATGCAATTTAACATTTAATTTTTTCTTCTTTTTTTAGCTCTTGCTCTCTGGACAGGGTGGATTGCCTAAGATTCAAGACTGCTTTGTATTCGGGCAAAAGACTATGCAACTAATAGGCTTAAAAATGTTGTGCAAATGAATAGCCCTGCCTGCACATCCACAGTGAGCTGGAATTGCTTCATCATGTCTTAGGCAAAGCTGGGTATATCTCGTTTGCTCCCTGCAATGGAAGAAGGTGCTTTTGCACCAGTCTGAATAAAGATGCCTCAAAGTGACTAGATTGAAAACCAAAACCAAATGCAATAATTTGAAAAATATTTCCAAGGTGGCAGGGTGTGTGTCTGCGTGTCTCTGCCTGTGAAATAAATCAGAGAACTTATTCTCCAACTTATGCAGGGAGGGTTTGACCCCTCTTTTATGTGTGTTTGTTGAACTGCAGGTCTCTTCAAAGAGTGGGCAGACATATTCCTAAACACGAATGGCTAAACTGAGAAGGCTAAAATAGCCTCAGTGTCCCTGTTTTCTGGAAGTTTGTTTTTTAATGACTTGGCAGCTTTATCTTTCTGAGTAAAAAGTAATGATGCAAGCAAATGTAATCTGTGGTGCATTTGTATCTACCTCTAGCTTCATTTACGTATTCCCTTCATGTTTATGGTGCGCTTTCTAGAGAGCTGAGGTGGAAACCAGGCAGCTCATAGGTTTGACAGGAGTAATGGGAAAGGACAAATTTGTATTACGGTGGAAGAGTGA
This sequence comes from Buceros rhinoceros silvestris, assembly GCF_000710305.1. Classification (NCBI taxonomy): domain Eukaryota; kingdom Metazoa; phylum Chordata; class Aves; order Bucerotiformes; family Bucerotidae; genus Buceros; species Buceros rhinoceros. The sequence continues at coordinate 72,484 of NW_010400604.1, read as the reverse complement.
TTAAAAACAACTAGGTGATAGGAACAAGACAGGAAGGCAAAGTGTCTCTTGAGAGGAAACTTGAGGAAGGATCTCAACCAGCACTGCAGCATCTCCTGGGTGAATAGGGGCAGTAAAACATGAACAGTGACTGGGCTGTGTTGAAGCTCTCGAGGCTTAAAATAATTGGGTGATGGAGTAGCTGCTCTTCCTGACAGTAACCTGGTGACTAGATGACAGGGAGTGCTAAGCCAGATGCTCTCACAGAGGCATATTTTCAATGTTAATAGCTAGAATTATGCACACATTTAATTAATGGGAACTATTTCCAAGGTTGACAGTGCATGCACCCTTTAATCTTTACTTCTGTGCCTTTCATAAATATATTGAGAAAAACTTGCCATAGCTTTTTTTTTTCTCCTTCAGATTAAGGATGGCATTTGTAACTTCTTAAAACTACTGTGTTCTCATGGGAAATTCTGAAAACATTTTATATAGAAATAATTCTGTTTCTAGAGCATATATGTTTTTTTTAAAACTTTTCCCTATTGATTACGAGAGATATTTGCATAAAAATACGCACATAGGAGTTTCTCAGCTGCTGCTGTTCTTTCCTGATTTGAAATCAAAATCCCAGTGGAACAAATGTACTCCTAAGCAATAGAAATTTTCATATGAGTATTTCTTCTTAAATTTTCATATGAGTATTTCTTTTTAAAGAAAAACAAGCAGAGAAAAAACCTCCGTGAAAATATTACTTACTACTTTTGGAAAATAGTTTTTACTAATGGCTTCCACAAAGCTCTTAATACAATAAACATGCTTTTACATCTCTCCCTAATTTAGTTGCAACTATTATAGTTTAATGCAGAAAAATTTATAGCCTTTCCCATGTTAGTATTGTTGCGGTCTGTTCTGGAAAACTTGCTCTACTTGCCAAGTTGCTCTTGAAATTAAATTTTTGTCCTACATCTAAAGCTGGTCAAAAGAGTCATTTTGCAAAACTGCCCATGCTGAGTGGAAAAATGGAGCGATGTTTTATGAATATTTTCCCGTGATCCATCTTTAGCATTCTTAAGTTATATGTAAAGGAAGCTCATTAAGTTCATGTACAATCATTTTCTTTGAGTGGCCACAGGTCATTCTAGTTATTTTACTGCTGTTTCTTGAATGATAGTTAGCATAACAGGAGATTCCCAACTAGCCAAGGTATATTCAAATCCTTTTTCCTTGTCTCCTGTTACATGTATTGGATGTTTTTTTTCTTATCCTAAGCAGCATGATTCTTATTCATGGCTCTAGACACATAAGGAAAAAAAAATCCAGAAAACATTCCATCTTGAAGATATCTAAGACTTTAAAAAGAGGGTTAGAAAATATATTCCTTCTTGCTTCAAGTAACCTGCCTGACTTTGAACTGGCAAGGATTCTGTTCACTGACACATTCAGTGATGACTGTTTCAAGAGCTGTTCCTTCTCTTCTCCACCCAAGCTCCTGTGTGATTTCTCTGCCAACCCACCCTCAGGGCTCCTTTAGGGGCAGCCCGCAGGCACAATTAGAGGACAAAATGTAAACGTTGCCTTCTGACAGTGTGTGTGATGGGGGAATTAACACTGGTTTGGTGTAAGTTCTCCAGTGAACTTCCATTGATTAGAAATGAAAGCTGAATCAATATAACACTCCCTAAATACCACAGACATGGTGAAGTTTTGATCTTGGCAGAAATTTCAGGTGTCTTTGGGAAATTTTAAAGACTAGAGCACACCACAAAACAAGTAATATATCCTAAGAAAGGTCTTTTTACCAAAAAAAAAAAAAAAAAAAAAAAAAAAAAAAAAAAAAAAAAAAAAAAAAAAAAAAAAAAAAAAAAAAAAAGTAAAAAAAAGGAATGGCGATGACAAGTGAGTCCTCGTCAAGTTTATTTCTAGGCTTTTCTAGGCTCCAGAAATCTGAAGAGCAATTGGAAATCATTTAACTGCATAATGTCAGATGGCATCTTGAACTTATCAGAGTAATACAAACAGGAAATGTCAGCATTTTGGTATGTTTAAATTTTTTGCTTACCCCCCTTCCCCCCTCAATGTTTGTGTTATTTCCTGGTTTTTGGTCTATTACACTAAGTTTAAAAGAGTAAGTTTTTCTTCGTTTGTTTCTTTTAGAGTATGACCGTTCAAGAGGTCTCTTGTAAAGGTGGAAGGTGACGCCCTAAATTCAACAAGCTTAAGGTAAAGGTGCATAGCTGGGGGTTTATCCTCTAATTATCTTTGAAATTAGTCTCCAACAAAGAAAGAAAACCAGATGTGTTGTCCTAGTAAGGGACAGCCACTCTGGAGTACATCTCTGCCAACAGAATCTGCACCAAAACCATTTCTTGTGTTTGCTGTAGAGCGGCAGCATTCATATTCAGCTCATCCTTGCTTTGGAAGGACTGATCATGACGTTACTCCCAATTATTTGGTGTGGAGGGTAAAAAGTAAAGAAAGTGAAAAGGAAAGAAAATCTGTCCAAACTTCATCCAGAACCACAGGCCAAGGGGGATGGTGATTCCTCAGCTGTACTGTAGCTGATGAAACGAAATTACTGAAAATGCCTGTTGTGCCACTCATTTCCTCCCTGAATGTCTCTGTTCCTGAAGGAGATGATAGCCCACGGACTCTTCTCAGTGTGTACACCAGCTGATAATGGCAACTAGGGGTGAAATTATTTCCTTGCAAGGAAGCATCTGTATGCCGGAAGATGGAAAGGTATCAAAGTTATTCTCTAATCAGTATGCTGATGTAACTTTAAAAAAGCTGTTTTAAGACTATTAACTTAACTTTTCTATTTTATAAGAAAAAATTATAGAACTCATATCACTTGAGAACAATACCAGAACTCTTATTTTCAGTGTATTCACATAGGAACATTGATTCTTTTAGTTCCACTTACTATCAAATTATCCAGAAGGCTTTTATATGATTATTAATTATACCTAAAACAAAGTGTAATTACATTTTGCAATTAGATATAGTGATAATAAAAACTTAATTTGTTTAATTTCTCTAAAAGGACAATATGTAATCTTTTTCTATTCAAGTGAGTAATAATGGTCATCTCTATCTCGTTCTTTAGTTTAAGTCCAGTTGACAGTATCTATAGGTAATATATGAGCTCATATATTATTTTTATCAGAACAGAACCTCAATATGGTATGTTTGGTGAATTAGTAAATGAAATAATTTAATCCAATTTTCCAAGATTCTACAAAGTGAAAGTAGAATATGTAGTCTTTAATATGATACAAATATCTGGTACTCCTGAGGTGGTTTGTACTCTGTGGCAGCTACGAACAAGTCAAACCTGGAATATCGGTATTGTGCAAGACATCTGGAATTTCTTGGTACTCCACACAGCAGTCCACTACATCTGTAGAATGAAGGTGTCCATAAGATGTCTCTTCCTCCAGATTCTTTTTTTCACTGCTCTGGAGTCGGTCATGCACTAGGCACAAGATGCACTTTGCCTGAGTTTAATCATGCAAAGTGATTTTTAGTATCTTTAAGTGCCTAATACAAATTCAAAAGTTTAGAAACACAAATATGTTTCTACCTCTTCATGAAATGAATATGTAATTCTGTGGTGGCTAAAGTCAGAAGGTAAAGAATGCACCTAGAGTTTTTGCTGCTATACATGTAACTAAGAGTCTTTTGCTCAGTGATATAACCTGATTTTGTAAACATTGAAGGATCACTTAGTCTTTGTACAAGTGGTAAAGAGCACAAAGTAAGTTCTCTAATGAATTAACTATACAATGTGCAAAGTCAAACTACAAACACACACTACTGACTTTTGCTGATTTCTGGTTGCACAGTTTAGCACCCCACTTCCCAATCACAGTACTTTATCTAGTTTGGATACTGAATTACTCAAAACTTATTTCATTATGATAGCTTCAAACATGGGGACTTTTAAAATAAAAGAACTGGATACATTTTAATTCATAATTTAACTGGTTAGGGCAACATTTTTAGTTAATGATGATCCAAATATATTAATTAAATTATTAGCTTAAAACTGCAAGTTTAGTTAATGAATTTTCACATATAGAAAAAGTAGTTACTTGAAACTGGAGTTAGGAAGTTATTTTTATCAGTATAAAAGATCATAAACTCGTCTCACAACCTTTCAACAATTTAGTTGTGTAGGTGGACCTTCAAGACACACTCTGCATTGACATGTGTAATATTATGTGACTATCACCATGATTTATATACTTAGCTAGTAGTTCTGCTAGCTACTCAGTATAAACATTGAGTGTAAAAGCATGCCTCTACAGATAGTGATTGAAATTCTGTTAACTTTATCATTGCCTTAAGCACAGCAAAGTTATCACCCAGTGGTTTTCAACTTGCCATGACAGTATCTGGGCTTTAAGAGAAAACAGGATTATATAAAGCTGGTGAAGAAATTGCAGACAAACCAGCAACTATTTCACTATCCATTATAAAAAACGGCAATAAATAAAAGGCTAAATGTAAGAAGCAACATTTTTAAGGCTCTGAATTGTAAATTCTTTCAAGAAAATAGGTAACCTTAGTAAGATTAAAAGGTACTTGAGAGCATCTCTTGAAAAATGATAGCTAAGTAATTCAATTGCATTCTGTTTCACAGAATAAACCTGGTGGATAAGGCTATGCCTGCATTCTTTCTGCTCTATACTGTGTGTCACATGTTATGCTTTGGCTTTGACATTTCTGGCATTCCCAAAGGTAATGTATCTTTGGATTAAAAGATGCCCCCTAAGATAAATAGAAAAATATTAGTGAAGAAACCCAAAATAATAAAACATAAACATCTAGCTATACCACTGCCTTTAATGCAGTATGGAGACTTTGACTGTACCACTACTGGCCTTATTCCTAAATACTTTTGTGTTTAGTATTCTGTTTGTGATTAATATTAATATTGTGATAGTCCTATAAACATCTAACTAGGTGTAAATCAGTTAAGATAATATTAAAATATTTAGTTTCAAATTAATTCTATGTGCTCTATTTGGCTAAAAGTGCATACTTGATGTCATCTTACCTGAACTGAACAGTGAGAATTTGGCAGATTTGGTCCAGGTAGGCTTCCTTTTCCCCCAGTGTCTAGAAATGTGATAACTGCAAATGCTTTCTAGGAGCAGAAGAACTCTCCTGCTCTGTCTGGGAATTAGTTACATTGTGTGGTGCTTGAAAAATGCTCCAGGAGCTGACTGTGTTGTCTTGAAAGTTTGGGGATGCTAAAATAAGGTTCAGAGAGGTTTCCCGTCTTGTGGAGGGAAAAGAGGAAGAAGCAGAAGGAGTTATGACCATTGCTGTCAAAATATTCACCTGTTTGAGAAGGAAATATTTTCAGACTGGGGCTTTGCTGTAAAGTGGGGGGTTGAACTAGATGGCCTATAAAGGTCCCTTCCAACCCAAACTATTCTATGATTCTATGAAACTGGGCTCCTCAGCCTTATGCTGAGTCAGATACCATGATATATTTGAAATCTAGAAAGAGATGTGTTATGTGGGAGCCTCCGAGATCTTTTCCCTCATAAAAATGAACCGATTAAAAGGAAAACTACATATTGGTGGAATAAGATACAAAACAAGGTGAGGTATCTCCTTTGCTTTTCATCAACCTTGCTGCCTTTAATTGTTCACTCGAAATGACATCAGCGCTTTTGAGAACTTATTAACAATGCCAGAGTCTGCTTGTTGTGCTCAATATGATGTCAGAAAAGGAATACAAACATACAACAGTTTGCAGACAGCCTCATTGACTGGTAAAACTACTCAAGAGTTTCTCAGAAATTACAAAGAACTACTACAGTTTCCTTGAAAGGTGCAGATCAGGAGAGTGAAGGTACTCAGCACCATTCAACCAAGTTTGTGCTTCCCCTGAGTTGTAGTGTATAGAATGATGGAGGCAGCGCCTGTTACAGCATGCCCAAAGGAGAAGGAGTCTGGGGGGCTTATCTTTCCACTAACTGGAAAGGTTGACTTTTGCTATAATAAACTGCCCCTAGGAATAAGCCTATGCAAAGTGGAATTAAATGGTTAGTTTTACTGATAATGCATCTGTTATAAATTTTAAGTCTATTTGTTTAAAGAGCAACTGATGGCAGAAGCACATCTCTGGCTTGCACCACATGCTACAAATTAAGATCAGTGCCAAATAAAATGAAAAGTGATTTTGAATTTCTGTGTCATTCTTACCTAGAAAAAGGTAAGAAAAGAAGAGACTGTGGTGTATACTGTTTAACTTTGGTGGCAAGGATGACTTTTGTGAATAAACTTGAGACTCCTTGCTGATGAAAAAGAAAATCTCTGTTTAGGGATCCATCTTTATACATGCAGGCATTTAGAAAAAATTATTTTACCTCTCAAGTGTTTTGAGAATGAAAGAGATCAGATTATGACTGAGAATCTTGCAGAGATTTATGGAGAGCTTTATTCTGGCTTCTTTCTTACTTTTTTTCAAGTACTTCTGGACAGGAATTACAACAGATGAGCAGGCATTAAAAATAATCCAGAATATGTGTAAATCGAGTCACAGCCTCTGCCTCCTCCCCCTCTAACTTCAGCTACATTACAGAACATGCATATAAACCTCCCTCATGTAGGAATAGATTTGTTAG
>NW_010400604.1:62068-65743 GCF_000710305.1 Buceros rhinoceros silvestris | reverse complement strand
CCCTGCTTCCTCCTTCTCAGCTATTCTTCTCTCTACTTAAAAAAAAAAAAACAAGGTGAAGGTGGTGGGGAAGTGGGGGTGGTGGTGGTGGGGGAGACAGGGACTGAACACATATATCTCTTACTGATGATTTATATATATTTCACTACTTAAATGACTCCCCTTGGCTTCCACATGGTCGTTTCTGCTTCAGTAATGCCTGCTCTGTATCCCATAGATTCATACCTACCAGCAACTGCATTCACAGTTTCTTGTTAATAACGACTCACTTGCTTAAACTGAGGTAACTGTGTATCTTTAACTCACACTTTGGCTGAGTTGTGAAAATGTCATCATTTCTTTATAGTTGAAATGGTGCTGTTTTGTTTGCTAGGATTTAAAGTCAATATGAACAAATTACATATAATGCCTTATAAACTAATTCAATCTGTAAAATAATTATAAATTCCATTTGCAAAATTTTCACATTCACAGAACAGATTTCAGACCGTATGTCTGTTGGTGATGCAACTGAGAATTCATCCTTAGTTCTCAGACAAGGTATGTTTAAAATTACTTCGTCATATGGCTTTGTAGGGTTAGGCATTTCCAGAAGAACATTGTCATGCCATCATTTCAGATGCTTTTAGTCATAGATCAAATTCATTTACTGACCATACATTCATAGCAAGACATTTAGGTGCAAGAATTGCGAGCTGGAATCCTACATTTCTGTAAATATTCTGTGTGGAAAGAAGTGCAAAAAAAGACAAATAACTTCTATGAAAAAATCTTGCTGCTTCTAAATGAGGATTGCACAGAGAAGAGTCAGAGGGATATTGGAATCAGCCCCAGGAAACAAACAACTGAAGTGTTTGAGCAGCAGTAATTTAACTCCATTTTGTTGCTCCAACTGGGAAAATAATTCAAGTACCTAAATAATGTAGTAATGAGCTATATAAGCGTACAAATAAGGATGAAATCTTTTGGTTTACTAAACCAATCTATTGGAGGATTATTAAGGATAAGACAGTCTTTCCATTAACAGAAAAGATACTATGATTTCTACTAGAGTCTTTAAGGGTCTGTAAGGAAAGCAGCGCTCTTGAGAAGTCTTTGAAATAATAAAATGTATTTTCTCACAGTGGAAAGCTGTTCAGATTTCACTGAAACCTACTGCTAAATGCTTTGCACGTTGCTTTTGTTGGGAAAGAGGAGATGTGTCTTTCCCATTGTTTCCACTTTCCCTGTGTTTCATAGAAGATGAGGTACGATAGTGAACTTTTCTGCTCCAAAACAGCCTTAGATTTCCAGAGCTCCTTCATTTGTCCAGTCCTAATTCTATTGCAACAAAAGCAAGTCGTATTTGAGACCTTGGAGGTAATTCTATGCTTGCAACAAAGTTTTGCGCATCTGCCTACGGGGACACTACGTTGTTAGGACTTGCACTATTTTGGCCAACTTGGATGAGAGTTTCTAAGACCTTAGTTTTCCTGGCAGTCAGAAGAAATCTGATTCTGATTGGTAGCAATTTGAAATTCCTTTTTCTAAATGTGCTGGTGATGCTGTCAATTTTATCAAATGCAGATCACATCCTAGAAGTTAAATTATTAGCCATCATCTTTTGACATTTAATTTTATATATTCTTGTGTGCAGTACACTGTAAAATGTTTAATGTGAAAACAAATGTCCATGTTGGTCCAATGAAAAAGTAAAGGATTAAACTGGTGCATATTTTCAATTTTTGACATTTTTCTGTAATCCTATTTATCCAACATTTCCTTCCCAATTGTTTCTAAACAAATGTATTTGGAATCCCATAAAAACTCGTTATCATGAGCTCACTAAGAAAGGTAAAAGATTACTTTTATATTTTTCCTGTTAATTATTAGCAATTCATAGTCATTTTACTAGCATGCATTTTAACTTAAATAGTACAGCCATTACTGGGTAAGTGTACTCAAAATAACCACATTTGAAAACTGGTAATTTCTTTGCACTTAATAACTGCTTTGCTTGATCACTGAAGAGGAGCTGGAAGTAAAATGTTCTAAGCTCTATTTATAGTTACAGATTCATAGCTTTTTTATTTATTCACTAAATATTTTTCCTAGTAGTTTCTGAAGTATAGCATTTTGTCTGAGTGTTCAGTTAAGGGCACTGTGTATTCTGGTGCTAATCAATCCCAAGAAGTTCCTGGCACTTCAGAGTGAGATAAATTCATGCATGTAGCAGGAAAAATCTGAAAGTAATCTTTCACCCTTGCTAGTGAGCTGATGATAGCTAGGTTTCTTAGTCTATCTACCTAAAATGTAGGCACAAGTCTATTGATTACTTTTGCTATTTATTTTATTTTGAAAATTACATAGGACATGATAGATATGCTAGAAAATTATTTCTGCCTTTTGTATAAAAACAGATTGATTGTCCTAATTTCCTCTGCGTCCTGGGTCCAACATGGTGGAACTGGATGTTCTTCTGTTGTCTGGCTTTCTTCTTCCCAGAGAGCTGTGGTTTTCCCATGTTTCCAGGAAGGAGAACACACCTCTTCGAATGAACTCATAAAAGGGGGCGTGTTGAGAGATTCGATGACATCTTGTTTTCCCCTCTTCTCTATCTACTGTCCTCTCTATCTTGTCCATGCTGCGGGTTTCTCCAATATGCCACGCAGGACTCTTGAATCTTATGCCCCAGTACCGGAAACCTTTATCAAGGAGAGAAAGTAATGTCCATGGCTACCTGAGATTTCCCTGAAGCAGTAAAAGACTCTTTCTGCAAAATAGGTAGAACCTTTTTCCGCTTCTGCAGATTCCCAGCGGAGGTGGTGAGTGAACTGTTTTGCTATGACGGACTGACCCAGCTATACGCCCTTATCTCTGCACAGATGAAGCAGGCATCAACACGGGAGGGAATTTGAAGGTATTTCCTTGGGACGTGACTGGGCCAGCCTGTGGCGCAGGTGTGTGTGTCGGGGGGAGTCTGGGAAGACCCATCCTTGGCAAAGAAGAGTTCTCTGCAGCCGCTCTGGAGGAAAGAAGGACTATGTTTTATTTGCATGAAAGGTTTGTGTCAAAAGTTCTTAGATTGAGAACTTTTTGTCAGGTGAATGGACTGGAGACTCTTCCTTCCCCCTCCTCCCCCACTGGCGTGGCGAACCATTGTTGGGGAGGGAGGAGTTTGTTTGTAAGCGGGGATTGTTTCGATTGGGAGATTTTATGTGTAACTGTATACGTTTATCTATTTGCTTATTAATTTCTCCCTTTATCTCTCTCTCTCCCTTTTCCAGTCCTGTTTAACTTTGAAAATGATTTTATTTTGGGGGCGTTTTACTATTAAACCTTTTCTGTTTCTATCCGTTATATATATAGTCTGTGTGTTATCATTTCCTTTGCCCGACTAAATCCTTAACAAGCTCATTAACGTGCTGATAAGCCGTTAACAAGCATCAAAAGTTTCCCTTGCCTGTGGTTTTGCTGGGTTTGCTTTTCCAGCCGACACACTGTTTCATCGCATCCCATTCTGTGGGAAACAGCCCCCCTTTTCAACCTGCGACACTCTGTTACACAGGAAATTTATATTAGAACAGGACATTGCTTAAAAGTAGTTTTATTTGGTTACGTATGTGACGTTTTGAAAATGATGCTGGCTGAGAGGTGAGCTTTTGTTCTTCCCTTCTCCTTTCCCTCGAAACATGG
>NW_010400604.1:57209-61908 GCF_000710305.1 Buceros rhinoceros silvestris | reverse complement strand
GAAAAGAGTTCTCACAACTTTTGGGAAGGGAAGCGATATTCAAACACACCTCCGCGAATAAGTGCCAGGGAGTTCAAGACACTCCCTCTGGGTGAGCCATGGCACTTTTGAATTTCCACCCCGGGACTGAGAAAACTTTTCATTGGAGAGAGAAAAGAACATCCGCGGTTACCTCAATGCCCCTGGAGCAGTAAAAAGACTCCTTCTGCAAAGCAGGTAGACCTTTCCGCTCTGATGATTACCAGCGGGTGTGGCTTTGGACTGAGTTCAACCTGGCAAGGGGTAAAACCGGCAGCAAGCACCCAGATCCTGCATGGAGGGGACAAATACCGATGTCAAAGGGAACGTGAACTGGTTCCAGATGTTTGGCACAGAGCCTCCGCAGACGCGGGGAACCCACAGGCATTCCCTGAAGGTCTGGTCAGTATCCTGCTCCACGGATGGGGAGAGCCAGAAGCCTTGGAATTTTGCCCTCGGTAGACTTGAGTCTTCTCCCAGCTACCCTGGAGGAAGAAGGACTACGTTACCGCATGGATGTTTGCTCCAGGAGAAGTTTTCTTGGACTGAAAACTGTGAGGTGATGGACAAAGACTCCTTTCCTCCCCCCACCCCGGTGGTGTGACTGCATGGCGGGTTCTTTATTTGTAAGCGGGAGATGTAGGTCAAGATGGGAGACTGTATTATACTTGTATATGCCAATTTATGTATATCTCTCCCTCTCTCTCTCTCTCTCTCTTTTCCAGTCCTGTTTAACTTTAAAGTGATTGATTTATGGCCTTTTTACTATTAAAACTCTTCTGTTTTCACCCCCTTTACATTAAACCTGTGTTTGTTTTTCCTTTGCCTAAACAATGCCTTGAATTCAAGCTGTAATGAGCTGCTAAGCTCTGTTCTGTGTAGGTTTTGGTGGGTTTACATTCCATCCAAAACCCTGTCATCGCCGAACCCTTTTGGTTTTAACAGCCGCATAGTTTAACCCACGGCAATATGACTGTCTATCAAGCAACCATGTCTATTCCCTACTGGAAATTCATACTTTGATAAGGAAACACTGAGACTTCAATAACTTCAGGTCTTCTGCATACACTGAAAGTCTCTATGTATCACTTGCTCAGAGAGGCAAAATGCCTCTAGAGTCACTTGTGCAGAATAGATCTAGTGTTGGCTTCCCTGCAGCCACTCTCCACTGATGACTTATGAGGGCTCAGTGACAAATTTGGGCTTGGGAAACCCATCCTGCAGGGTTCTCTTTCATTCCTTCCCTAAGAGATGGAATTTTATACTCAATTTTATACCTTTCCTTTTGCATTGAGCAGTTGTACCCAATAGTGGGCAGGCACATTTAAATAGTTGCTCTCTTGTGAGGACTGTTGTGAAGGTCAAATATTAAGAGTTAGAGGAAGAGTTAGGGTTTTTATACCTAAGCTGGGTGGCAATTCAATAGACAGTCATATTTAGCAATGTAGTGCAATCAGCTATTCTACTAACAAGGGAGGATTTAAACAAACGTTGTCTAAGAATAGTTTCATCCCTCAGATAGAAACATACTGTCATGCAGGTGCTCATCTGAAGGTTGGCAGACACTCAGATAAGTACCAGAGGAAGCCTGAGAAGGAAAAACATATCAAGATCCCACACACCCTCCTAATACCATGTTGGTTTTGCTGTATAACTTGTTCAAGCATGTTTACAACCTCTTTGAGTACCCCAAAGGTTGGAACAAACATGATGCCCTACTCCTCACCTTCTCCTCAACCCTCCCACTGCCCCCCTCCTCCCCCCCACTTTGTTTAAGGAATCGTTTGGGTTCTCTAATTTAAAAATATGTGCTACTAACAACCCCTTATTGAAAGCTTACAGAGTTCCCAAAGTCTCATGTTGTTACATTTAAATCTGCAATATTTATCTGTACTGTTTTTGCACCTTGTGTTACAGCATTGCTGATGTGTAGGATGTATGCAGACATAGTGTAGATTTGTATTCTCCAACATTCTCTGCCAACAGCTGCGTTCAGTACACAGTGGAGGGTGGAGGATGAAAATATCCCTTTCCTGCTGTGTCCACAACCCTGGAACAAGCCATTGCTGCATTGCTTCATCCAGTTGCGGAGCTTCCTCCTGGAAATGTCCACTACAGGGGGCTGCAGAAGGAGCCCTTGCAGTCCCTAGATACGACTGGCTGCTTTCTGCTCTCTGTACGAGCAGGGCAGGCAGCTGTAAGAAGTGCCAGAAAAGGTTCAGTGGAGCCCAATTTCTGATCCATAAATTAAAAACACTTAATATAAACTGTTCCCCTCATGTTGTTTGCATAATCAAATTGTTTGTGGTTTCAGCTATCCTCAGAAACAAAAAGCCTTAGTGTTCTAATAGGCAGCCTTCAACTCTGAAAGTGTCCTGAATACCTGTTTCACAGGAAATATAAAATCTAGGAGCTTGATTCATCTTAGAGTGGTATATTTGATGACGCTTAATTCAAACCAGGAAAAAGAAGGGTTAAGTCAGTGTACTGTTAGTGTGGCAACAGAGAATCTGGACTTTTCTATCTAGCAATTTATAGCTGGGAAATAATATTTTCTGTGGAAATAATAACTAACTAGCTCTTCTTTTTTTAACCTTAGGACTTTGTACAAATTGATCCCTGCACTTCTTGTATTAAAAGCCATATCCAAGATGTGCTAAACTCTAAAAAGTCAGCATTCGAGTTTCAATTGCTAACCCTGTTAACTAAGATTAATGATTGACAGTGTACAATTAATTTGTTAATTACTACTTTTATATTCTTACCCACATTTCAAAGCATGGTCATTCCTTTCTGTTGACTGAAATTATTAATTTATATAGAATTACAATCATAAGAAAATTGGAGGTATGTAGGGATATAAGTCTGAAATAAATTAAATTTATAGCGATGTTCTAAAATGAGTTTTAAAAGCTGATATTGAACTCAATAAAAGCCAGGATATTTTAAGCAGAACTAGAAGTATTTACTGGTAGATCAATTTATTTGGGCATTGATAATTGTAGATCAGAGGCTGTATATCATATTCCTCCAAAATAGTTGACAAGTCAAAAATGAGTGTATATGTGGTTTTCTAGTTTTCCTCTGTGATGAATTTTTACTTTTTGCAGTATTTCTAAAAAGACTTCTTCAGTATTCAAAAGCCTTAGTTTTACAGTTTAAAAAACATCTATCTTTCGGATTTATAAACAGTAGGTATGTGTACTTATGTACATTTTGGCTTGCAGGAAAAATAGAGGTGACTTAAGAACGAACATTAAGTTTCAGGAAGCAACAAGAGTCTTTTGGAGAAAATTCTTATCAAAACAGATTTTTCTGGTTTATAATATCTCAAATTTGTAGTCTTGTATGGTTTTAAAATATCGATTATATTAACTCTCATTTAAGCTGCACTAACTGTTGATGAAATTTTTTACTATCACTAAGATATCACTAAGCTTTTGTTTCAAGTGTCAATTACAATTCAGTTAACATTTCAAAAAATGTAGAACATGTTCCTCTATAAAATGAGGTAGTAGTGAGTCAGAGAATATAAATCTTAAGGTTTCTATACATTTTAACATATTACTGTGAATTATTCAGTATTCTAATTACACTTTAACATCTTCTTTATCTTGCCTCTTATGTATAAGAAGTGTCTTTCAGAACTAAAACAGTGCCTTCTCCTGCTTGGCTTTCAGAAACAGGTTCTGCAATACTTTGAAAACAAACATGAAAGGAATTGTTTTAATGAAAAATTGGTGGGAGAATATCTGCATGGGCTTAGCTATTGAAGGCACTGTTTACTTTGAACCGGAGTATTTTTAAGTTTAGAATTAGAATTTGTTTGTGTAGAGTGCGGCTGTCTGCCAACAAAATGCTTTGTACAGAAAAGCACTAACAGGACAGATCAAATGTTTAAGTGCATTTGTGTTTTGAATACTGTAAGCTTCCATTATTTCATGACTCAATGTATCAGTCTGTATCAGATGAGCTAAAGGGGCAAGAATGTTTTAATTTCCTTACTGTTCTGCACTCTTTTATTAGAATTTAATTTGCATTGTGGTGAAAACGATTATTCCTAGCTTACTGTTCTCAATAACTGTTATGTATTTTAATGTCATTGAAATTAAAAAGTTTATCACCAGCAGAAGACTACTTGAACAGCTCCTATCTTTGCTGTAGTTTGCTTCCATGTAACTTATATTTCCTACAGAGAATGCTGCTAAGAGGAAGATACCTCTGAAAATGTAAAGCATTTAGAAATTAGCAAGTACAAGTTTAGTCATGCAGCCGTTTTCCAAATGCTTTTTTATCTCCCTTCTGATAGCCATCACATATGCAGTCTGTGATAGAACCATGGGTACATCCAGCTTTCCTGGGCTTTCATCCTGTGCTGTAACAGAAGGTTCTTTTTTCCCTACTATAAAACATTCTTCCTTTAATCACAGTACATTCTGCACACTTAATGAGGTAGGGGTAAGTTATCATGTCATTAAAGACTGTATCATGATATATAATAAATGGGAGCTGATTTAAGAGTGCGTCACCTTTGATGTGCTTGAATTTGCAACTATAATTTTCTTCTTTTTGTATGTTACTTACCGTGATTATAAAACCAAATTATTTTGTATTCCGCTGTATTAAAACTGCATAGATCACTACCTGATTTACTCAGGCCGTCTTCTTTCACAGCTCTTCC
>NW_010400604.1:0-57101 GCF_000710305.1 Buceros rhinoceros silvestris | reverse complement strand
CTTCCGAGCCTTTGGAATTTCATAGGTCTCTGATTAACTCCACATAGCTTCTTGTAGATACCCCAAAAATCAGTCCTGCCACCTGATTAGTATCCCCTTAATGAAGTTTAACTCTGTGCTCAAAAGCTGAGAAATGTTATAGCTCATCAAGTAAGTAATAGTAATAAATAAGACAAAGTTGAAGATTTCTATTTAGCGTTAGGTAATTATTTTAATCATTGATCTGTATTTACCTTGCTGCCTCTCTCCTAGTGCCAGGGAGGCAGCGTCTCATAACTGAGAACATGGCAAAGTACTAATACTAGTGAAACACCCAAATATGTTTGGGGGGCAATACACTAATACAGAGACAGTTGAGAAAAAACAGGTCTTGAAATTTCCACTGTCCAGGCATACACACTTATGGTGACCATCTGTCTAGATATACCTTAAGCACATTTTTGATAGCTTGGTGTTAGACAATAATTATATTTTTAAAATATAATGATTTCTGAGGTAGAAAGCCAAGATAAACAATGGCACCAATGCAGTAACAAATTACCTGTAATGTCTGAGTCAACAGCATCAATGCCTTAGTGACCCTAAGGAAAAAAGAAGCTTAATTAGAGTCATGAACAGATTTTGACACTGGTAGAAGCATGCTTTTCTACAACGAGGTCCCTTTCCAAAGAGTGCCTTGAAGATACTGTGTAGACAGTCAGGGAACCAGTTTGATGCTGAAGGGGCACACACAGAGGCACAGGGGACAGCTACATCCTACTCTAACCTTCAGAGAAAAACAGCTTAAAGCTAGGTCTGCTATACTTGGGTTGAAACTTGACCATCATGCATAAGAATTACTTTTTGAAAACATTTGCTTCATAGTTACTACTTTAAAAAAGTTAACTCAAAAAATTAATGGATGAGGTGAATGAAGAGGAGGAAAGGAGAATTTGTTTAATAGGTAGCAGTGATTCTACAATGTTCTCGTTTTTCTGTCTTTCAATGTTCTCGTTTTATTTCTGTCTTTCATTGCCAAATATGTGCAGAACAAGAAATGGCCAGTGAGGTCTCATCCTCATCATCCCAGTCACAAGACTTCAAGAAGCAGCTTTCCCAGACAACTAAAAACCAGTTTCAGGATTAAGAGGGGAGAAAAAAATCGGAGTCCAAGGATCAGAAAGACTTCTAGCAACAAGTTTGAATTTAGAATAGTGAATTATCCAGATCCCAAACAATTGAATTGAGTAGTGGACATGGAGGTACACAGAAGAGTAGTGTAGTAATGTTAGTAAAATAACAGCAACTATTCAAAACCTTGCATTTCTTGTATCTAATCAATACGTTTCTTATAAATGGAAACCAGTTATTAAAACAGGGTCTCATACTTTCACCACCTCCATTTAGCTCTTTTTTTTTAAAAAAATGAGCTCTTTTAAACCATTGTTTAGCTCTACGTTGTTCTTTTCTCTAAAACAGCATCAATAAACAATGCACCAAATATTTTATCCTGTCTTCCACTTTCAAACTTCGACTTACATTATTTCCAGAACCTCTCTTCCAGTTTGTCCACAGAATAGCTTTGATGCCATAGTTACAGTAATTGTTTTATTTGTGAATCTGTGTTGTCACAAAAAAAACAACAACAAAAAAGACCACCCATGCATTCTTGTCTACATTTGACCTATTGATCTGAGTATTAGAGGCATAGTGACAATCTTATTACTTTTTTGGCATTGAGTTCTTTATTAAAAATGGAGAGTGCACTCCACATGTTATTTTGTGCAGGAGCTTAATAAGAATTCTCCACTCAAAGAACTTCATTCCCATATTAGTGGAAAACAGCTATATCATGCAAAGCTGTCTAAAGAGGCATGCTCCTCCGAGGCAGCTTCATGGTCTTTCCTTCCCATGCTTTGACAGGCGCAGCTGTAGTCTGTCCGCCTCCAGAAGTAACTCTGCCGGTGAAATCACAATTTTCCTGATGCTCGACATACCCACTTGTACCTGTGTCTGCTGCCTGTATTGCCTGACAGAGATCAGTGACTACAGACACCTTTCCTTTTCCTCCCTGCAGAAGGAGGGTGTCCTGGAGGAGCCACCTACCCCGCCTCATCCTCCTGCATGTGGGCATGGAGATCAAGTGGAAAAGCTCAGGAGAAGTTGCCTAAGTTCTCCAGGCTGAATTGCCTGTGAAATTTTAGGACACAATACTGAGCTGGTGCTTTGAAGATGTCTTTTCAGTATTGTAACGGAAGCAACTCCTCTGTAATGGACTGAAACAGCTTGAGGAAACTGTTTGAAAAAAATGGAAGCATTATTCCCAAGTTAAAATTATCACTGAGGATGTTGTCAGCACTTTTATGTGTGGTGTAGAAATAATACTTGGATGACTTTGAAAATAGCTCTCAATGTTTTGCACCATGGCATTTCAAGAAATGGTTTTAAGTAAGGCTAATTAACTTCAAGGAAGGAAGGAGCAGAAAAGGTTTTCTTTTTTATTTATTTTTTAGCTAAGGGCTGTCTTAAATTAAATGAATCATGAAAAATTAAAATTGTTACAGTGCCACCCCTATAATTTGATCACTGTTTAATTTGATTTTTTTGTTTTATTTAATCAGAGCCACAGGAACCATCTCATTTGTATTGTAAATTACACAACTTCTGTCCTTTATTTCATATAGGGTTGATCACTTTTGGCAGATAAGATTGGATTATCTAATCATTGGCTATATGAAATTGCCATTTAATCAATAGGTAAGGTCAAAATTTCTAAATGTGATCCAGAAACAGAGTATCTAAGGAAGTTAGAGGCTGGTGAAATCCAACTAAACTTTCATATGTTTGAGACATTATTATTGACTATAGGGTTATTATTTCTGTAACAAATGGCTGCCTTTATCTTCTCTTGCCACTTACGGTTTGATGGCCAGACCTATGGCTCTGGTTATTGATTATAACTACTGATGACTTGATGGAGTTAGCTCTTTTGCTCATCAGTGTCTTTGATTGTTGCTTGAGTCATGAGATGATGAGTTTTATACTGCCTGTTCTGCAAATATGTAGTTAACAGACAGACATCTTCAGTCACTGAATATTTCTCTCTGAATACAAAGCTAATGTCTTACTGTTTAAAAAGCATATCCACACTTATTATTTGATAGTCTGCAGATAGTGACAAACTGTCAGGATATGTTTCATCCTTATTGCTCCATCGGCAGCCCTGGTAGCCAAGCAATAATGCAGCATCCTGCACTCTTACTTTTGAGTTCTGGATGACTTAGGTCGGGGGTTTTGCTTCTTGTCCTCTGCAGATATATTTGACTTTTTTCTGGATGACTGCTACTGTTCTCAGGTTATGCTCTGGTTCATGACCACACTAATGACTTCTATCATACATCTGCCACATGTTTGAAATGTATGTTGTCATGCCTAGTTTGAATGTCTTCTGCTGTGTGCTACTCCCACTCTGATGACATTTATTTCATACCCTTTTCATCAATACGAATCCAAATATATTCCAAGCTAAGTGAGTTTTGGAAGTCCATTCTTTGCATTTGATTTCAGCTTTTCATTTCAGCTGTTGTTTTCTTTTATTTTATTTAAATACAGTATATTCCTTTGTAAGAATGTCCTTTAATACCACAATGGCATAGAAGGGTGAATAGATGCCTGAAAGCTTAATTATCACACCAAACACATCTTGCTATCCATGCAGAGGATTTTGCTGGCCTATAGACACAGAGCAGGAAGCTTTTCTGACTACTGGTAGTGAAATGTGTTGTTTGGGGAAGAGTTTGTTCCTCGGACATATGATGTTCAGTAGGGTGAACAATATGGAACAGAGACTGCTGGTTGTTTTTTGACAGTAAATGTAAGAGAGAAAAGTTTTAAAGTCCAGATCTAGGGTGAGCAGAAAATATCCATATCTAGTTTTGCTTGGAATTTTCTGCAGAAGGCTTTGTTGTTCAATGACAACCCAAGATACTCATGTATCCTACAACCCTTTGCGGAGGTATGGGGGGAAGGAACTGAAGAGGATTGTAGCAACAATGCTGAAAATAGTTTTAAATGAGCAGTTCTTGTTGAGGCTTTATGTGCCTTATTGGTATTTTCTGTGTAAACTGATATTCTGAAAATAGCAGATTAAATGAGTCAGAGGAGCAAGACCATGCTGCAGAACAGAAAGGTGACAACAACAGACCAGTGATGATAGTGATAGGCAATGACAGCTATATCATAGCAAATATGTGCTCTGCTCTGTGACTATCCTTAAGAGACCTCCATATCAGAAAGTGCTTCCAAATTTGTGGCTAAAATGACAGTTAACATCAGTATCAGAAGGATTTTGGTTTGTCTTCAGACAACCCCTGAGGCTTCTCCTGGCACAAGGATTGCTACTCCCACCTCTGTGGGCCTCACAAAGTGATCAGGGGTTGGTAGGAGTGTGTGAAGCTGAGCCAAATGGCAATGAAGTATGATAACAGGAAGACAAGTCATGGGACTCAGACATGCATGTTTCTTGTTTCAACTCTCAACATACTGCCTCAGCTCCCCTTTGACGAAGCAGAGCTCTTAGTAACTCCCTATGTTCCTCTCACTCCAGGAATATGTTTTCTCACTCACATGTGTTTTCACTGGAAGGAACCACGTTTGTAATCAAATGCCTCCATTTCTAAATCACGGGCGTATACAGGGACATATTCCAGTTTTTCTTTCCAAATTAACTGTACTCCAAAGTGGTTGAATATAAATAATTACCTGCTGACCTCACATGCAATCATACACCTGCTGTGTTCATTCTGGACCAAATTTAATCACAACTTAGTAATGCCTTTTTGACCTGAACGAATTCAATGTTTTTTGCTTTTGTACTATTGTTTTCTACAGCTGCTTTTTGTGTGAATTTTCTTTGTTTTGTTTGTTTGTGGAGCACTGTTTTCAGAGTATATGACATGACAGGAAAAGAACAAAAAACAATCTTTTTTTGAAGCACTCTGACATATGCAACATTAGTAAAGCCACCTTGCTAAAATTTATGTGTCTCATTTATTTTAGTAGTAATTTTGCTGGGTTCTTGTCAAGAGAACTGTAAAACTACAAAAAAAAAAAAAATCCAATGAAGTTCTCCCAGTCTTCAAGTCATAAAAATATGAAAAAAACTGAAAAAAATATGTGTATTTTGAACAGAAGTTTAAAAGATGAAGCAACAAGTCAAAATCAAGTTACAAACCTCTCAAGAATAATAAGACAGTAAACTTGATGTTGCATGATATTTGACATACAGCAAATCACTATTTACATTTTATCCCAAAACATTTACCTGAGAAAAGGTCATGGCGTTAAATTTGGAGACATTTACAGCAATTGCCAAATGTTTACTATCTACATGAATGTCATGCTTCTTAGTCAAAAGAAGGTTGATGTGCTAAATGTCAATTATCTCAAGTTGTTTGATGGCAGCACAGATTGCCAAGCAGTATAAAAAGAGGTTTAATAAATATTATATACACTGTTAACCATTAATCTTGCCTAGCAGAGGTTAGAGTTTCACATAGAGAGGATTTATGACAAGCAACAGTGCAGGACATTAAAACTCAATTATTGCTGTCCTGGATGAAGGCATTATCATTAAGTTGTGGAAGCAGTACCTTGTTTCTTCTGATACTGCTGTCAAACTTGGGCAAGCATCAGGGACAATTAAATTACTTCAGGAAATCATGCTATTATGCTTCTCCTTGCAATATTTCATCCTTTTTAGAATAAGCAATGAAAGGACTAGTCAGTCCCCTTTGCAAGAAATCTAGAAATTCAAATTGTATCTTCTGTTGAACTGTGAGCAAATTTTTGCTAGGGCCCATGTTCTTGGATGTAACACAAAGGTTACACTTACAGGAGTAGAGGTTAATGACATCAGAAATTTGTGTCTATTAAACACATGTAAGCTATGCATATCTAATAAGCTACAGACCCACCTATTCCAGAGCAAATATTAACAGACAACATTGCTCAGAGGGGAGTGCTTGGTCAAGTAAGAATTGGAAACTCCTTGAAAAGAGTTGTAGAAACAAAGCAAATGGGACTTCATCCTTAGGTCTGATTTCTGTACACAGAGTAAAGTTCAGAACATTTAATCGACGAGCTATGTAAGTCTGAAGTCTTGGCTGATTTCTGGTGGAGTTAGAAAACACCACTCCAGAAAGTCTAGACAGAGTATTTAAAATATATGTCTTTGGAAAAATTGGGTTCCTTCATTAAAAACAGTCACATGTTGAGCTGTAGCATTCCCTGTGATGATGTAACTGTTGCAGTGATAAGTTTGCATTGAATTTCTTCTTTGAGTCATGGTTTTTCACATTTTGCTCTGAGTTTCTCAGAGGAATCCAGCTTGTTGCAGGTGATAACCGCAAACTCTCCAAAGCCGTTTTGGACTGCCTGTTTCTGACAGGCATGCAAACAATGAGTACAATTTGCTACTCAGATTTAAAAAAAAAAAATCTGATATATAAAATGTTGACTACTCAATTTTAGCTGGAAGTTCTTCGTCCATTTGTCTAAGTATATTTATCAGTGTAGTAATATCTGCTCTACCTGTACATAATTCTTGTAGGTCATCAGTTTACTTGTGTGACCTAGATACTGCAAACCTTTTTTTTTTTTTTTGCTGTTGTTCAGCTGTAAATTGCTCATTGCTTCAAATTTTCAGTGTGAATGTTGCATCTTACCTTTCTTACATTTTTTCCTGGCTATTTAATCCAACAACTAAGCAGAATGCTCAGCATCAGTGCTCTGCAATGATTTAGGAATTTTCTGTAGGATACAGCAGGCAAAGCCAAAAGGAAAACACATTTTGCTGCACAATGCATAAATCTCTGATCTCATTTCTGAGTTCTTGAACACACCCCAGCTCCACAAACATTGTGAGAGCCCCCAGTGTTAATGGTTCTGAAAATAATGCTTCTAGTCTGTTAGAACATAGAATAACCATCAGAAAATAATCTTGACCACTATCACTGCAGGTAAATCTGCTGCTGTGATCTTAGCACCACAGCTAAACAAATTCAGGACAGCAATGTTTACCTAAAAATGTATATTCTCTCTTTTAACATCGAATAATTGAGCAGGTATCAAATAGCAATGTTTCAATTATTCATTAAGTTATTTCACTTACGAGAAAGATGGCTGTAGGCAAATAAGTGTCACTTGTATTAAACCGTGAACATCTTCAGGAGTTGCTAATCAGATCTTCACTGCTTAGACCACAGAGAATCTTTATTCATATATGGAAACACAGTGAAGTTACTCAGTAATGGCCACAGAACAATTCAGATAGCAAGGAGGATAGTTTCTTCTTTCTTCCCTCTCTGTCTTCTGGTAGATGAACTTAAAAGTCTAGTTTATTTGGTGACATTGCAATAATAATTTTAACGGGTATGAACTTTTCCACAGAAGGTAGTGAACTTCCCATCCTCTCCCCTCCCTGTCTCAACAAACAGGCCCTTTAGCATAGGGCACCTACAACTAGTAGGGTACATTTTTCAACAGAAGAGCAAAAAGACTATTCCACTATGTTCACTTGTGGCCGTATCTATACAGACTAATAAAGAACAGTGACTAGTCTGTTCCCTAGCCCTCACGGCAGGCAAAAGTCCTGGCTTAAACATGTCCATCTAAACTCCTTCCTCCCTGCTGCAAACCAGATGCTCCCATCGATACTGTTTCCTAGCCCAAGCTAACCCATCCAGCACTTCATGCCAGGGCACTGCCTGGGAAAATGGTAGCTGGTTCAGCCACAACTGTGATACAGGGTCTGCTAAAATTTAAGCACTGAGCAATTGCAAGCTTTGGTCCTACACTTCAATTTACTATAATACATGAAGTCTGTATATCCACTCTTATTTTGAATGTCTCCTCTACTTCTCCATTACTAAACAGTATAAGCCCACTTCTCCTCTGGTTTTTGTCTTCTGCTTTATTTTTATATCTAACAGCATTATTTGCAGATTGAGTGGAGACTTGATGTACTCTTTCTTTGCCCTTTATAAAAATCCACACAATGTGATAGTCTGTAGATAATCAAGCTCATTTTCAAAAGAGTTTCTTCTACTACCTAAAACTGCATTCTTTCATAGCTCAAGTAAGGACAGCATTGGAAAAGCTAAGCTACAACTGGTGTCATTGTAACTGAACATCTTTACACTGCTTTAATTCATTAAGAAGACCTTTCTTAAGTTTCCACTACAGCATATGCAGACAGAGACATGGCAGAAGGTTAAATAAGAATGACCCAGGACTGCAAAGATAAATCAGATCCAGACAAGCAAATAATTTCCATGTCTACTTAAATATCTGTTGCACGTTTCATGCCATAAGCTATCACAGTGTTAGGCTTGCTGTATGGTCCCAAAAAGAAATCTTTGAGCTTCTCTGTTTGGGGAAATTGTTTATGGCTTTTCCCTAATTATATTAGCAAATGCCTGCACTAAAAGGTAGTAGATCAAAGCACTCAGAGTGTGAAAATGTAAGTCAAGATGCTCCACACAGTCTCAGCTCTACTGTCTTATTTATATGCATGAACAAAAACTATTGTTTCTGAAGGGTGCCTTTCTTCTTGGATGGGATTCATTGCTGTGTAAAGGCTTTGTTTTTAGCTGTTTTATGGAACTTAGTAAGAGAACACTGGACTTCAGGGACAAAGACCTACTGTTTTTTACTGAACTAAAGACTGTGGGATAAATAGAATACAGATGATTTAGCCTTGACATAAAAGCCACATTCTCATGTTAATTAGAATAGTAAACCTTATGATGTGTTGATTTGTTGGGACTGGAATGTGTTTGGACTAAGTCAAGAGAAATATTGTTCTGACAGTGATAAAATACAATGTCAGCTCTTGAATCTAATACATACAATGTACAATGCCCAATAAAGATAACACTATGATTTTAATGATTCTGTGCTGAAAGTGCAAAATGAAGCTGTGCTTTACCAATATAATACTGTAACTCAGTTTATTATGGAGTCATGCATATGGTGTGTACTTAAAATGAATAAGATCATTTAGCTGATTTGGAGATAAAAATAATAGTTCTTTGGAAATATTTCCAAAGCTGGCATCTTAATGATGACCTCCATCCTAGATTTGTCAGATCTATTTAAACAGTGTGTAAATTGCAGAAATTGTGCAGGAAAAAGAATAAGGTTCCTTGAGAAATCTTTATCACTAAAATAAAAAATAGTAAGAAAAATCACTCAGATTCCCCTCACAATCCTGGCTTGACAGAAGCAATATGTAGATCATGTATCGAGGACCACAAAGAAATAAAAACTTTAGTAAACTCTTACACATGTAACAATGTAGGTCTACTTTAAAGTAGATCAGCTAGATCTGTTTATATTCAAAACATAAAAAGGTACTTATATAGTATGACCCTTCCAAAGTAAACTTCCAAATTAGGTCAAATGAACTTCATAGACTATATAGGTCTTTATAGCTTTCTATCCATCAGCTGTAAAGAGAGTGAATGGTGACTAGCTCATGGTGCTGTAGCCTTGTAAATTTGGTGAGAAAGATTTGCCTTCAGTTTAAAGATGCAGAAGTAAGTGGGAACTAACTGTTCCGTATTTAGTGCTGTTGCAGTTTAACAAGGAATGTCGCTGTATAACAAACCATCTGCACTGAATAAGGCAGCTTCTTTTGTGTGTGCCCTAAAGGGAGGGGGAAAATTACTGTACCGGTGAGTGTGTGTAGGCACCACCCCACGTTCCTTCAAAGTATCACACTGGTGTTTCTATGAACTGCAAAGTGCACTTCTTCCACCAGGAATTCAGACACCCTTCATAAATGCACTGGTAGATTGTTTACAGCAACTTTAATTAAAGTCATCCAGAGGATCTGGTTCCTCACCAAGGGAAAACCAAGAACAAATCTGCCCTGTAGCTCTTCTCAGCTAGCAGGAAGATCTCCCCAAGACAGGGAAGCCAAAGAGCTGTCTGAAAAAGTGTTAAAGTAGTCTGTTATCTCTTTTCCACATGCCTAATGTTCTGAAAAGTGTTGGTACTATTTCCATCAAGATTTATGTTTCCTTTCTCCCCACCCCCCCATTTTAACTTCTTATTGTTCCCTGTCCAGATGGACCTGCATTAGAGAAGAAACTTCTTAACTGATAGCTGTAATCCAAGTATATGCAAGTTAAGCCAAAGCAAAATCCTCATTTTTAGAGAGCGCGCTTTAGTCAGAGGCACAGAAACAAAAGAAAAAGCATCATTCTTTGGAAGATGGAGAATTTTAATACCAAGATCTTTTAGCTGTTTATCTTGCCAGGAATTGCACTGACTCCAGATGAAATATTTGAGTCCTTCTCAGTAGAAAATCCCACTGACTTAAGACAGGGTTTGAAAGAAGGGAGGACTTCATGATTTGACAGTTGTAGTGTCCTGTTTTAAGCAACTCAGTGGAATGAAGATCCACTCAGGATCAACGAACTAAACAAATGATCTATTAATGAATTTTTTTCAAATTTGCTCTCCTCTCTCGCCTCAGCAGAGTAATCTCTGTTTGTGTATATGCATGTGTGCACACACACAAGGGAAGCAGAAGCATCTTGCTGTCATTTCCTGGGCATCCCTTAAATCTATGTCACTGTTTCCTTTAAATTAAGATTGGACTCCGAGGATGCTAATGCTTTTCTTACACCAGCATTAGAACTCGTCTTTGCCCTGCCACATTTGAGATTTAAACTTTTCCCTTACATGGGATTACTGTGGCTCTTTATACTTTCTTTGGTAGAGTCTTGGTGCACTGTACTGATTTTAAAAGAGCTGTTTCTCTTTGCTCTTGGTGAATTGCTGTCAAAAGCTGTGGAGATCACGGTTGCCCTACCATATGCCATTTTTGAACCAAAGCTTTTTTCATCTGCTCTATCATTAGGAATAGGTGACTTTATCATGCTACAAGTTTAATAGACTGTGGTTGTTCAAGACACCAAAGATCATCTGTCATTTTTGTAATTATATTGGAGTGTCTTGTGAAGAACTTTAGTGTTTAGACATTTCTGGTTTAGTGGTGTTTCCATCCTTTTCTGTATATTCAAGGTTTTTTGTTTGTTTTGTCATGGTCTGTACAGCTTCGAGCAATAGACCACACTGTTTGATGAGGTTTGCTGATTTAGGTCTTCTGCTTATGTATCTGTGTAGGTGAAGCCTGTGGTTCTACAGATGTCTTTCTGTAGGCTAGCAAGCTCATCCAAGCCTCTTAGCTATACTCATTTGCTTTGGTTTGTGCTAGTCCAGACTCTAAGTCATAGGCATGAAATCCCAATTCTTTGCAACCCAGTAGAGTTCTTTGATTATGTATGGTGAACCATTAGCTGAAACAAGCTCATCGTGACATACGTTGCCGTGGTATGATTAATGTCAGTGCTGAATAACATGGTTGAATTACTTATAAAATGAATTTTCAGTAACTAACTAGCAGAAATCGTAGTTTCCCCTTGTTCATAGGTCAATCGATGATCAGCTGTTGCCAGTGTTTGCTAGATTCATTACAAGCTATCTAAGGTCCCTGGCAGCTTTGTCCTCATATTTTGCACAAATGAAATTGTCTATGACTCTTCATTCATGCTGCCAGTAGGATGTTTGTCTTGTCCATCTTTTACTTGGCAGTCTGCACAGGCATTCAAAGGCATTTTCTTTGGGATCACTGTTTAATCTTGCATGAAGGATAGTCTCTTTCACACAGTAAATCTCTTTTTCATTTGAACATGTTTTAAATACCAAAAGAACCTGTTTGAGGGCAGAGAAACAAGCTTTTTTACTTTCTTCAAAGAGATTCAATATCTTATTTCTTCCTGATTTTTAAATTTCTTTCTTATTCTATCATTTATGCTTCTGGTTTATGAACAGATGCATAAACATTTTCTAGTATCATGTGGTCTCTTTCTCCTAAAGTCTTCCTCCACTTTTCAAAAAATCTTGTCCTTCCATTAAACTTGCAGGAAAATATTTGTTAGACAACACTTTATTTCTGTTTTCGCATTGGTGCCACTTAGTATTGAGATGCTTTATACATAATTATGATACTTCCAGTAAACCTTTTCCACACCTTGCAAGTATTGAAAGGATAATTCATTGCAATAATTTCAGCTGATCTGCTGATGTAGGACTGAAGATGTACTATGCTAAATATACTTGTTCTGAAAATCTTGTTAATGATACCACTGAAAGCGAGGAAGCTCAAGCTTTGGCTACATTGTACCAGAATACCTTGTTGTGTCTCCGTAATCACCTTCTCCATGACCTTCCAAGAGATCTTTTCCAAAGCCGTGAATCTTCCTGTTGATGGCAGTCATCCTGGCTCACATGCCATGGTACTATGTTTGAAAATAGATGTTAAGCCAGACAAAACGTAGGTACGTAGCTGGCGGTCACAAAGCTAGTCATTCTCTTTACAAATGTCATTATTTTAATTGATGATGTTATTTTTGCTTAATACACTGGGACAAGGATTTTCACAGAGGATTTTTGTACTCATGCTTAATATTTCTTCTCTCCAGTCTGTGAAGAGTTTCTCTGATGAAACTGATGTTAATGATGTATTATAAACATCTTTTATCTGAGATACATCTTACTGGTATGAACACAAAGATGGGTTTGTGGCAATTTGTGGAATTTTATTATGGTCTGCTTCTGAACCCATGAAATCAGGCTTTCTTGAATGACTGTATTGTGCTAAAAGCAGTATATATTTTGTTACATTTTTGTCCCATTAAGGACAAACCTCTCTGTCTGGGTATTATTGTTGTCTTTGAAATCATACATGTCAACTTTCTCCAGCAATTCTCCTGGTAGATCCATTCTCCATGTGGGTTCTTGGTTTATCGCACACAATTTCAATTTCACAGAGGGTGTTGCTCAGAAAACAATGGGCTCAGTTATCTCAAATAGCCTGTGAGGATTTCTTTCTCATCTGTACCAATCTGCACATATCAGTGCAGGGGAGAGATAGATTGGAAATGAAAGCCCAGAAGGGCTTCGTATCACCTTTCTGCTGTGGATTTGGAAAAAACCCAGTTTCACTAACATTTCCTAAGTTCTGTTCTCAGCACTGCAATTGGAAGTCCATGGACAGCAAGTTTTTTCCTTTTTAATTCTGATATCATGTTTAAACTGCCCACATGAATTGAGATCCACATGGGACAGGGTAAATGAAACAAGCCTTTTGTTTAAGACTTCTCAAACATAATATTCAGTTTCAGCTGTTCAGTGCTACACTTGTGCAGGCACACATTCATGCAAAGTGGTAACATCCAAAAGTAACTTCCTGTGCATCTGTTAAGGTGTAATAATACATCAATTATCTGACTCACCTGTGCTTAACAGAACAGTTGCAATGTCCATTCGGTAGAAGGGGAATCCTCATGAAGCAAACTGCATATGTACATGCTTGAGGATTTCAGTGAAAATCATATTAAAAAAAAATCTGATTTTATAGATTTTCAGATACTGAAATATATACAGCAATTTATATTCAAGAATTTTATTCCGAGGCTCCATCGTTTCTCATGTTTTAAAACTGAGCAAAACTGAAC
The DNA here is from genome assembly GCF_000710305.1 of Buceros rhinoceros silvestris. NCBI lineage: Eukaryota > Metazoa > Chordata > Aves > Bucerotiformes > Bucerotidae > Buceros > Buceros rhinoceros. Next base: position 43,533 of record NW_010400604.1, on the reverse strand, counting down.
ACTCATCAAGTAAAATATGTCAAACTTCCGTTTAAAAACAAGCCATGATCTGTTGTTTCTATAAGCTACTTTTTAGGGCTTGATGGTTTTAATGAAACTTTGGCTTTCTGAACTCTACTTGAATCCACTGGTAAGCGTTAATATAAAAACTTTTCTTCTTTGTGCAAATACAAAGGTCTGGGCCATCTTCCAAAACAAATGAAATATATCCTGCAAGTTGTGCTTGAAATTTAAACCTGATCACCTGATATGAGGAACAGATAAATAACACAACAAAACCAGCACTTTTGTTTGCAAGGCTAATAGTGACACACTCTATGTACTCACAGGGAAACTATTTTAGAGCAAACAGTGACAGACCGCAACACTGTGCCAGAATAGGCTGAATTATTTTTTTAGGCACCCAAATTTGGACTAACTAGTCTCTTTTTCTGTGACAACATGTATTTCCCATCGTTACTAGTTAGAACACATACCTTATAGTACATTTTGTCAGTCTCTTAGAAAATTCTTCATTAGCCCCTTCCACCAGAGCTGTGTAACAACTTGTTGCTAACGATCAGTTGTTATTCCATGGTATTTATGTAAAGTTTGCTCTAGTTGTTTTTTAGATGTAATTTCTGTTAAGATGATCAGCGGAATCCAAACGCTAGCAATTAGGATATCTTACAGTCAGTTCAGCTTATAGCAACAAGATGGTGAGTTTGACCCCTAAATTCGAGGCAGAGGGGACGTTAGGAATTCCATTCCAAATAAAGCAATCAATCAATATTCCTCCTCTGTTTACACTCCAATCTTTAGAACTGATGGTTACACTGGCTAGATGGATTTACTTAGAACAGTGAAAGACATTCAGAAAGTCCATCCAATTTCTTGATTTATTTGCTATTGATGCATAAAATAAGCTTGTCTGTGAAATAGCCATGTTGCAATTGCTATTCTCATGCATTTTTCATTGTTATTATTCGGCTAGACTGACTCTTGAGGGTCAGATTAAAATTCATTCATCTAAAGCTGTGCTGCTGACAGTAGATAGTCTCAAATTAGCTCTTCCAGTTAATATCTGTACCAGTATTTGTAAAACCATTAGAACTGAGAATATTCTGATCGGGCAGTGCATGTTTTAACAGAAATTCTTTTAACCTTCTGTGCAATGAAAACTGAAAAAGCACTGCTTGATATTCTTGACATTTAATTCAGCCTATGCCAGCACAACATTGTGGGCTTTGCAAAGCCTTTTATTGCTGGTGATGAGAGGTCATTGCTTATTAGATAATCACGTCCCTTGCCTGCAATACTGGGTATACACATTTAATACAATTATAATGCTTAACACTTATATAGTGCTTTTCTTTCAATTGCTTTACAGGCATTATGTAATTAAATTCTCAGCATTCTTGGGAAATAAGCTAACTCCTTATTACAAATAGGGGTATTGGGCCAGTGGCAACAGCAGCATTTTCAAATATAGTCTTTAATTTTTAAGCTGGAAATTGGAGCTGAGCATGTCTGAAGATCAGGCTGAGTGGCACCAAAATTACCGGTCATTTTGAAAGCTATGGTATAAAATGTGCTACCATAGGTCATTGAAATAGCTGGGGTGAGAAATAGGATTGAAAAAACAGTCTTGCTTCTTCAGATTTAGAGTGAGATGCTGAAATCTTTCTTTCATGTAGATGGATTTTGCAATCTGTATTGAGGCAAAATGCCAGCTGCCTTTGACTGAGTATACACAGGCAGGCACTGTAGAACACATCCATTGCTTCCCATCTTTGGATGACACAAGATGGTTTCTAATGAATAGTCTTAACGCAAAATCATGTTTAAGCTATAAGTCAACTTATTCCAAACCTCACTGAATCTTTTGTCCTGTGGGAGCAAATTAGAGAGCACAAAGGAGGGCAGCAAGAAAACAAGCTTATGCCCCATGTACGAATGAGGCTTCTCCATAGGAAGCAAGAGGAGGCAAGAGCTGTGTGGAAGCCTGGTCTCCACCTGTGATCACTCTTCCTCAACATCACCAGTTTTGTCATCAGCAGGCACGGAAGCACTGCCTTTTGTGGGAGCACCAGCTCAGGGTGGCATCTTCCTCCTCTTCTTCCCCTGGGGAAAACTGATGAACCATACTGAAACATTTAATGGGATAAATTGACATTACTGGCTGCCAGCTGAGCTGCACAGTATCCCTTGATCTCCTTCCCCCACTTTGCAACAGCTCCATTTCCAATGCCTTCTGCCTCCTCCTTTTTGTCTTCTTGTTCCCATCACAGACCAACACTTCACAACGTGCATGCTGCATTCCCCGACACTGTTGTTCCCAGCTCCCTGTTCAACATCCACCTGTCCTTGAGCTGTTGCTGCCCTTTGTTCTTCTCTCACTTCTTCAAATTCCTTCTTGAGACCTTTTCCACTACACTAAAGCTGGTTATACTTAAGTAACTAATGCCATCTTTGTAGTCAAATCCTCCTTGACCTCTCCTTGGATTTTAACATTATGGTAACTACCTTGAAATATTACCTTCCCTTTGTTTTCGCAACTCAGTCCTCTACTGTCTCATCTCCTACCCCTCAATATTTATTTAGGTGTCTATTCAGAAAACTGATTAAATGCATTTCTGTTCAGGGGAGCAGTGAATCATATGCTCATATGCGTAAATAATGTATTGAATAAAGATGCCTTTCTGACCCAGAGCCCAAGCAGCTGTCCGGGTGTTCCTCTTTGCCACCCTTGCCTTTGGGATCAATAATCCATTGCTCTGAACAATGCCTCCCAGTATTTCATCTTTAAGAAATCTCCCTCTCCACTCCCATCCTGTTTCCCTCTGCCCAATGGAAGTGTCAGATAGACTCACTCATACATCTTTGTGAGTTTTGGTTGTTGATGTAGTCTTCTAATGGCCAAAATTGAACTAGGCCTTCTTCCAGACCTCACTTTGTCCTCTTTCCTTTCCACTGTGAAGAGTGTTTTTATGTTCTGAAGTCATCCTGTGGTTGCATTCTCAATCTGAAATCATTACTTACTATACTTGAGTTGATAATAAAACAGACAATGTGATGTTCATCAATGTTGATTATCATGAGGCTGTGTATTATGTTCTAGTGTTTCTGTATTGTATTACTCATTTCTATCTAGTGCTGCACTGTAGGCATGTTTTAGGCAAAAAATAAACCCAAATATTCCCTGGCCTAAAATCTTATCCTCCAAATTGAAGCATGTCATTAAATAAACTAACTCCTAAGCTCCATGCTGAGGGATGTAATGCAGTTACAATTGCAAGGTTAGGAGTCTGTTTTGATGATCCTGTATTTGCTCTGCTGCTGCTTTTTTAAAAAATTTGTTTATTTATTTATTTATTTTTCTGTTGTGGGTTTTAATATGCATATATATATATAAGTATAAATCATGGTGGAGTAAGGATGGGTTGGCAGTAATGACACAGGGATGAAACTAAATGTTGGGAGATTCAAAACATGCTGAAGTCAGGTAGCGATTCTTCTCCCTTCAGCAGGCTTTAGGTCATGTCTCGAGAGTGAGGCGAGCACCTTGGGATAGAAAGTCTATTAACCAACTAAGCCAGACAGTTTGCCAGCGAATATAAAGGACACGGAGGATTAAATTTTCAGAGGGCGTTAATTACAGATATTAGGATGCTACTGAAGAAATTAAATCCATGTTCGTAAATCAGCGTCTCTGGGAAAAAAATATTTGGATCTGAAGCAGCCCTCACTACAAGCCGTAGGTGTGTGTGAGGCAGTTGGTGTTGCCTTGCCCAAGCTTGGGAGAAGAAGTGGAAGGGGCACCCAGCAAGAGGACTAGGAAGCAGATCTGGGCACATAGAAACTTGTTACATGCCATCACAGAATTGCTGCCACGGGTTTCTTGGTTTTGCTTGCTGTGAGGCATCCAGTGTGTGTCTACCCAACATAAAGCAGTGAGGTATAGATACACTTGGTGGGTGCACCTGGTACACAAAGTCCATCTGCATGGGAAAACAGAATGCCAAGCAGGCCAGTAGATCTGTGGTGGCTTGGATGTAGGCCAAAGTGAATGAATTGTGGCCCTTGGCCTCAAGTCGTCTTGCAGTGAGCCAACCAACGCCTCTGCACCAGTGTCATTGTGCCTTCCTTTGTCTTGGGAAAGGTGGCTGACAGAGGTAGAGGGATGGCTTCCATAGTGTGACTCACTGCAAGTTTCTTGGTGGTGTAAAGGCCATGGCTAGACTTTTAGATATATGGTTAGAGCCATGTATCTCTATTAATATATAATCATATTATTAATAAATAATCGTATATCTATATGATAGTTATATTAAAGATGCCACTCTAGAGTGAAATCTCAATTATTTTTTAACATAAACCAAAGTGTAGATTATATAATAGAACATAATCTAAGTGCTAATAAAAAATGTAAACACCATTGCCATCTTGTGGCTTAAAGTTGCTTCAACAGACTTTCATGAACTGATTATATACTCCCTCTGATGCTCTGTAAACATAACACATTTTCAATTAAATAGGTGAATCAAAGTGGCACAACACAGAAACAATGTCCAGACCTGCACATCAGAATCAATTACAGGAATGGAGAAACAATCCTATTTGTCTGGAAGGACTAACCACGTGGCCAGCCACGAGAAGCTGAGAGCACATACATCATTGTTGAACGAAATAGCACTAGGCATATTTTGTTCTTTTGAAATAAAAGGACATTCTGCAAGAATGAAACTATTGGATGACTCTCCTTCGTTTCTTTGTGAAAAAAATTCCTCATGTATGAAGTACGAGCCTGTGATGTTTAAAGCAAATACAGCTTAGACTCCAACGGGGGAAAATGTGCTACTTTTTAAAATAAGTTCTATACTGTATAATATTATACAGAGTGCTACATGTATACACGTTTGCAGGAATTATGGTTTGATTCTTTGTTTTTTTCTTTTTTAGTTTCATAGCTGCCTCTGCAACTGGTTCTCTGAGCACTGTTAGGAATAGGACACAGTATTAAATAGGGAATGCTGTCCTAGATCAGATGAGTGGTCTATGTATTTTACACATGAAGTTCATCAGAATTTTAATGTTGAGTGGTTGTTTTGCAAATAATTTAAATTTTTGTAAATTGTTTAGCTGAACAAATTTTAGGAAACGATGCCAGAGCATCAGTTTTCATTTTCTTTTACTATATTCAGTGACCAAGAGCTAATGAGTAGAACTTGGCAGGAAGCAATGTCTTTGCCTCACTGAATTGTGATTTTTTTCAAGATGTCTCCTGCTCTGCGCTTGTCAGACCGCTGACACACGTAAGTGTTTTTTCAGACTAAAGGTAGACATTGGCCATAAGACGGACAGTAGCCTTGTTTTTATGGCACTTGACTGAGATGCTCACAGCAAAGATGGTCCTCAGCTGCTGTTCTCATACTTCCATATTCCATAAAACATTGTTCATTGCTACATTATGCACTCTTATGCGAGTTTTACCTCTGACTACTCTTGACCAGAAAGCCCAGCCTAGACAGAAAATCTTCTGCCAGTAAGACTATTGCTGGTTTTTCCCATGCAAACTTTGGTTTGGTTTGGGTGTTTCATTAATTGTTTTCTTAACTTTTTTACTTAGCAAAACTTCTCAGCTTTAACAGAGATATTGTAACAAACAACATGTGTAACAGTTTAAATATGACACAAAGCACTGATGACCAATGACCCAAAACTATAACGTTCAATGATGAGACATTTTGATCTGTTTAGTAATTCCATTTCTGTCTTCAGTCTTTTAGTTTGGGAAAACATTAAAACTCCTTCAGAGCTGATTTGCGTGTGTGATTTCTTAGAACCTGTCGAAGCGCAAATCCTGTAGATCACACCCGTTTGATTAATGTAGAGCCATGAATCTACCTTACTCTTCTGAGACAAACGCTGTGGCTGTATAACGTAGTAACACCATCTGTGAATTTGTGCCTGTTGAAGAAAAGAGTATAGCATCTAAAATGTACAATATCCCTAGACTGTTCGCTTTTAGAAATCATTTACATTGATGAGATTAGTTTGCACGTGAATGCACAAGTTGCGTACTTTGCTGTGAAGGTGAGGTTTAGGTTATTTGCAGGGTATAGATCGCATTTCTGTTTTACAATGGCCTATTGAGGCTGCAGCCGCCGTGGCAGGGAAACAGTATACAGTCTGCGTTGGACCATATTGCTACCACCATCTAGATCTAAATATAGAACTGTACCTAGTATTGCAGCACCTGCTGCCCCTAGTGTGACACTTAAACACAAGGTACCAAGATGTCAGACCTTCAGTAAGGAGTCACCTACGCCAGATGCTAGGAAATATCAAGAAAGAAGATGTTGCCCTTCTGACAAACAGGAGCTTCTCTGACTCCATGTCAGGCTCATTGCAGTAAATCTTCTTCCTTTGGCTAGGGAGAAGGAAAAATATCTTAGTTACGAGATAGTGTGCTTTCTTGGGAGGCCCAAGTTATCGATCCTGCCATTGTAAGTATTTCTGTCTCCTACATACGGTAAAACAGCTTTTATGAGAAAATTTGAGAGTTCATAGTGCATTCAAAGCTAGTGGTCAGAATATCCTCCTAGGAGTCAGGTGTTGTAAATCAACACAAGGAAGGATATGAGTAAATCTGCATCACTCTCATCTCAGGCTTCTTCTTCTGCTTTTCTGAGTTTCAGCGCTGATCAGTCAGATACCATTTAGTAGATAAAGTAGGCAGCCCATGTTGATGAACAATCCTGAGGTCAAAGCTTTTGGCCTTAGAGTGCACTGAGAAGGACCAACACCAGAAATTTACTTCCTTGGGTTGAGACCTTCTAGCACTAAGCAGACACTGATTGCAGGTTTCTAAAATTTTTAATTTTTTCTTCATTTGTCATTTAGTTCCTTCGAAGACCACCTCCACCTAAACAAATACACGGTTCTTCAAAAAACGCATCTTGGTAAATTTTACCAGTCCCGATTGTGATATTTCAAATATTTTAATCTGTCTCACCAGGAATACAAATACTGCACATGCAGTTTGCTCATGTACACAGGAGACAGTTTACCAAAATTCACACTGTAGTTATAGATATAAAACTTTAATGGATTTTGCCTGACACTCCAATACACATTTCTAAAAGATACTACACTTATGAATCCAAAAATGGCTGAAAAATTGCAGGTTATGGACTAGGCTGTTAGGCTGCAAATGTGTAATCTAGACTATACTATAGCCTACAATTTTTTGTCCAATTTTTGAAAGCGGCACATAGCTGTAACATCCCATGAGCAGATCAGAAAAGAGACTGTAATTCTGAACCATGCTGACACCCTAGTTGCTTTCAGTCTCATCTCTGTTGGCTGGTGCACAAAGAGGGAAGTAGAGCTATTCCACAGCTCTTATCTATTGCAAGGGTTCCCTCATATACTGTAATATGATGGTGGATATATAGCAACCCTCAGTCACTTCACTGGCTCCCTGCCTTCTGGCCCCTTTGCTTAAGCAGCGCCTGGGAAGGTGGAGTCTGTCACATGACAGCGTAACGGCCGGTATATTTCTAGGGTATGACACCAGTACTGCCAAATTTTCAGACATCACCCGTTGCTCTCTTGTGATCGTTTCAAGATATATTGACTCTGGAACATGCTGCCATAGATCTAACCCTAGGAGTCTGATTGTCGGTTTGCACCACACGCTTATTTAACATGCATTTGCTGCACGTCTTCAGATAAAGCTGTTAGGCAAAAAAATCCGCTCTGGGAATTGTGCTTTTCTTCGCCTGAAGTGCTGCCCATTTTCCTAGGGAGAGATCCTTGAAAGACACAGAATTATGTGAACATTTCGGTAATACGTACACATCTATGCAGTAACTTAGTATTTCAGAATATAACATATATTATTTAGAGTTCCCTTTAATGTTTTCCTGGGAAAGATCCTTGAAAGACACAGAATTATGTGAACATTTCGGTAATACGTACACATCTATGCAGTAACTTAGTATTTCAGAATATAACATATATTATTTAGAGTTCCCTTTAATGTTTTCCTTTTTTTTCAGCTGAACAAGTGTCATGCTCTCATTTCTTAGTTTAGACACAATTCTGTTGCTAATCCAGTCCCAGAAATTTTTTATGGTTTCCTTGGGAAATTTGGCTACTTAACTTGGTATATTCTAGTCAATAAAGATTTTGATCCCATTTCTCACCATCTGATACTTAGTCCATAGAATATGAAGTGTTTTCCATTATTTCTCACATTAATATGCAGGTGAGAGGAACAGAAACATGGTTGGCTGTTTTCAATATGCTTAAAATATGACAATGCCAGTCCACCTTTTAACACTAAGAAGCTTCTGATTCACCATGTGGAAAAAAAAAAAGAAAAGTGGCTTTGGTTTTGAGGGCAAACTGAATGGGCCTTTTTAGCTAATGGCAATCCAACATACATGAAAGACATTAATTGAAATTTCATTTTTATATTTAGAGTTCAAAGGACATTATCTTGCATTGGTAGAACGAAACTCAGACTGAAGCTCTGATGACATTTTAATCCCTTCGCTGGTTATAATACTACTGGGGAATAAGGATCTTTTTTTTGTTTCAGCTTAAAACAAATGGAATATTTTAAAAACAAAATTATTCAAATGTGCTAAGTACTGATTTTCATAGCCATTATACTCGCCTAACCGTTCGCTAGTCTTAAGACTTCAAGTATCCATGTACCTAATGCTCATGAGAATTACACTAACACACACTTTTTTAGGAAAAAACTAAGGTTATTTAAAATGTAATTTTATCTGGTCTGTACAGGGGTAAAGGGTTGTAAGTAGCTGTGCATTACTTTAAAGAAAGGTAGTTATATGCAGTAGAATCGAAAGGCATCAGTCAGCGATCTCTGGATCAGATTAGAAAGGAGATACGCTGCAGGTGATTCATTCAGATTTAGTAAATATAGGCTACTTTAACTAGGACAACAGGAGCTCCTCCAAAAAGCAGAGAAAAAAAATCTTTTAAATGCTGGCAGTATATAAGCCTTTCATTGTGCATTTTAGAAACCTTCAAAACTTAATTTCTTTCTCAAACTACAACAGATTTTTCTTCAGGTTCCTGGAAAGCTGCCATTTTTTAGTCCACATGCTTTTTCTTCCCTCTTTATATAAAAATAAAATAAAATAAAATTTTTCTCCCCTCCCCCATCCCATCCAGGATAGTTCAGAATTTTTTTTTTGAGTAAAATATGGTCGTCATTTCTGTGCCAATTTGAAAAAAGTCCAGTTTTGACATAAACATTTTTTGTTGTTGTTGGTTTTTTGGTTTTGTTTTTTGGTGGTTTTTTGGGGTTTTTTTGAGTCTCATCTGGGTCTGCCATAAAATGTGGAAATGTGTGAACTTGTGTTTCCAATTAAATAACTATTTTTTTTCTCCTTAATTGCAGCATCAGTACGGATATGGCTACCACTTAAATAGCAAGCAGACCCATCCATAGCTTCTCTATAGGGTTATAACCAGATAGTGGCAGGTGCCTCACTTCATTCAGACTTCAATAGCTAATCTCTTTCATAAGCCTCAGAATGCATTTTTTCAGTGAGCAAAAGATGTTCATAGTGTGATGGAAAAGAGATGGAAATGCCCTGGCTTAATCAAAGGGCTGTTTTTTAACACTTCAAGACTCTCCCACCCAGAAAGCGATACAAATATGTACCTGGCCAGATACGATTCTTATGACAACTCCCACTCACACATACCGTATCTCTTATTTTACTATATTAAAGCAAGCTTTCACAATTTGCAAGGGAGTTGCTACTGCCTTGCAAGAAACCTGCCACTACCTTTTCTAAAGTTACAGAAATAAAAGTAGACTGTCTTTAAAATGAGGCAGTTGTTAAGTGGAGAAATGCAGGGTGAATAAGCAAGGAAGATTTCCAGCAATTTTCAGATAATTGTATCTTCTCGGACCTGTGTGCTCTGAAAAATTTCCTTTTATACTAAGGACTACATCTTAAAGAGAAAGTGATGTGCTGGTGCATGATATATTAACTCTCAGTTCTTTGGGTTAACTTCCTTCTTATTTGTTTTTCCTAGTGAACACAACACATTGCAGGGTGCTGAATATCGCCCAAGTCTACACAAATTACTGAGAGTCTCAACCTGGTAGATTTAGAAATTGGCATAAAATTGTTCTTCTGTAAGTAGGGTCTGGGATCAAAAGGGATACAGATAGAAACCCACCACTTTGCTTAGAGAAAAGTCAATTTGTAGTCAATGAAAAGGTTACTTTAATGAAAGGGTTTAGCTGCTGAGACAGAGCAGAACACCAGATTGTCTTGATCATTTACTGTTGTAGACATTCCCGAAAGGCTGCTACAAAAAAGACAGAATTCTGTCTCCTCCCACTTCTCTGTTAATAATCTGCAAGGAACTCAGTCACAGTTTGGAGCAGAGACTTCCAGAAACAATAGATGTAAATGCATTTAATTTGAAATGCAGTTCAACTATCAACTTGTACCCTTTTCAGAAGCGTTTTATTTAGCCTCAGAATGTACATTGTTTTACTGCTCTGACAACTGGACCATTTACTTGCAATGTATATTAAAAAGTCAGGGAGCAAATATGTAACGTTCCCAGGCAGATTTTTAATGGAAAGTGAAATGTTCCACTTGGCCAAGCTTTGGAGGAAGTGCATCAGTTTTGGTGGGCTGATGACACTAAAGAATTCTAAGTCAGTATACAAAGAAGGAACTGGGGGAAATACAGCTTATGAGCACCTTACTGTCACAGTGATTTTCCTGTGTCTCTTTGGTTCAATAATTTAGTTCAAATTTTAAAATTATTTTCCTTTTTATTAGCATATTATTGTCAGGGTGTGTGTGATAGTGACCGCATCTTGCACAGCCACAACTTTGTAACAATGTATGAATACAGTGGGATCAGGTTGTCATCCAGCCAAAAAGTCTTAAACATTTATTCATGAATATATTTAGACTGTTTTGAACCCATTCTGTTTGAAGTGATATTCCCTGGTAATTTCTCATATTTACAAGTATAAACTGAATCATCAGCTGTTTCATATTGCCCACTGAAAGATGCTTAGTACCTTAAGTTTAATAAGGTTAACACCTTCAGCTGTAAAATAAATATGTCTTCAATTTTGATACAGAAAAATTTTCTGTAAGAAGATAGTGTTAAGTGCTTTATTGCAGTCTAAGAAGCAGTTCACTTGAAGGAACACTAATTTCGGCACCACTGTTGGAAGTATAAACTTGAATGAACCCTTGGAGTATGAGCTAATCCAAAACACTGGGCTGTCCATGTGAAACAGTTTAACAATGCTAATTAGCAGGGTGCATTTTGTCTCTTTAAGTAATGCTAGTGAGGAAGAAATACATCATGGCTTGGGAAACAATTTACCCTTAGAGTGCTGAAGCCATGAGAAAACTATGCAACCTGTCCCAAGACACAGTCAATAAACAGTTATGTCATCATTTCTTCTGTGTATTAGACTTATTCTGCCTACCTCTAAAAACATTTTTAAGGAAGAAAATGTGGCTCTGTGCTAAGTGCCTTCTTGTACTTGAAGACATTGACCTGCTTCCTATTTTGCTCCAGGATTAATGCCTGATCTTGGGAAAGTAATTTAGGCTCTGTGGACTGGTATTCCTTTTTAACAGGTCCCAAGAGGTGATAAAAGCTGTTTGCACTTAGTGTTTAGAATTGCACCTTTGTCATGCTGTGACATGTGTAAACCTTGTCTTGACTCTTTAGCCATCACTGGAGTTATATACTTACCACAGCTCAGAGCAGGATATTTGAATATGTTCTTCTGTACCTGCTTCCTTCAGAAGATCTCCATATTTGCACTAGCAAAGCAGTAAGGAAAATATGTATTTTTTTGGTCCATTTCCTTAGAAATTGAAGCTTTCTTGGAAAAGATTTTCCATCAAAAAGGAAGAGAAATTCTAAGCAATGCACTGGAAATGCTTCTAAACCTAGTGTGTTCATAAAAGTACCACAGATTAATCTCTAGTGTTATCAGCCCTTACTGAACAAGTAACAGTGCTGTGTATCTCATCATCAGCCTGGCAATCTCCTCTTTCTGATGACAGAAATGTCTTGTTTTCAAGTCAAAGAGATAGGAATGCCATTAATGGGGGAACACTTTTCTGGCAGGTTGGTTTTTGTAGACATGAGAGCAGTTATTTACATGGAGCAGCTGAAAAAATTTGAAGAGATGTATAATGAGGCAGAGTGTGCAAGATACAGCATATGTGGAGTTTTTTGTGTGTTTTATAATACTAATTGAATATTAATATCTGTTGTGTATTTCTCTGTAGCTGAGAAATGCTTGTAGTCGAAGACATGGCAGCATTACCTGTTACATGGATAGCACTAGTAGATATATTTATTAGTGTGTAGCCACTAGACATTGTTTCTTAAGACATATTTTGATTGTCTTTAAGTCGTGCTATCTAGTCAATAATTAGCTGCCTCTTGATACTTAAAATGCTAGAAGAAATAAAGGTAGTAGATTAAGAATTGCCATTTTGATTCAATGCAATTTTTGTACATGTACTTCTGCAAATTTTAGTTCAGAGATTGTCGAAAGAAACTTTTCTAACATTTCTTCTGAATCTGCTTCTGAAATACATTAGTGTGAAAAAGAGGGGGCAGCGGATTAATTAGTGAGTAAGTGAACCAGTTAATTAATATTACAATTAAATCTGCCTGAGGTATGCTTATAGCATCCTTGGAACTTTACAAGTAATGAAAAAGTGTTTGCTTTTTCTCTCCTTCTCAAAGCTCCACTGAAAATGTGGCATGCCTGAAACAATGCTCATGTGAAGCTGGTCAGAATGAGGTAAACGAGTGAGTTACCATGGTGTCAGAATTGTTTTGCGTCCTATGATAGGGCTATTCTTCTACTGTTCACAGGACTGAAATAGAATAGAAAATTTGTAATTATATACAATATGCTGCCAAGAGATCAACTTTGTTGCTTTTGGCAATCACTAATGATTTTTTATTTTGCAAGAGCAGCATAATTTTTACTTCTGCCCCCATTTTTCATAAAAAGTTAATTTGCATACATTTCTGCAAGAGTGAACCATGTTATATGGGAAAAAACCTCTAAGAATCATCTGAAACAGAAAGGATTTACCATAAGTAAAAAACAGGAAAGAAATGTGAAGTAAAATCACGTAACACATTTGAGGCCTGAACCTTCACACTGAAAAAAATGTTTTTCTTTCCTCTGATGGTAAATGAGGGTTCTTTTTTGTGTGGCTGGTCATCACAAAGTTGTCTGGGGGCTAGAATCAGTACTGAGCTCTGAATACGTGGTCCTCATGACTGGTGATGTCCCTAGCATGGTCTCCAAACTTCATGTCCAGTACAACCTGACTCTGGGATTTACAGAGACTAGATAAGCAAGGCAGCAGTGAATATTGCAAAGAGCTCTTCCAAAAATAGTCACTTCAAGCTCTAGGATGCGAGCAGCCACCATCCTGATCTTGGAGCTCGGCACCTTAATCAGACCCTGTGGTCCCCACACAAACCTTGGGAGGCAGCAGCAGCAATCCCTCCTAATGCTGCACCGATGGGGTTACAACAGTTGTGAACCTTGTCACCATACTCTGCACTTTCTCCCAGGGTCAGAGCCATATTTTTGTTTCTGCATGTTCAGAAAGATGCAACCTGTGCTCAAAGAGATTGCTGTAAATTTATCTATTTATTTATTTATTTATTTAGAATTTAAAGATGAATGTAATGAGTTGGAGTAAAAATCACTGGAGACAGGGAGGGAGGGAGGGAGGGAGACCATTTGGCTTGGCATCCTCAGGAGGGTTACAGTATTTCACGTCTGTCGGTGGCAGTGCACTTTAACAAGTGCCATGGTTTAGACCGAGCTAACAACCAAGCACCATGCAGCCGCTCTCTTGCTCTACTAGGAGAAAATGTAACAAAAGGCTGAAGGGTCAAGACAAAGGATGGGACAGGGAGGGAGGGAGGGAGGGAGACCATTTGGCTTGGCATCCTCAGGAGGGTTACAGTATTTCACGTCTGTCGGTGGCAGTGCACTTTAACAAGTGCCATGGTTTAGACCGAGCTAACAACCAAGCACCATGCAGCCGCTCTCTTGCTCTACTAGGAGAAAATGTAACAAAAGGCTGAAGGGTCAAGACAAAGGATGGGGAGGGCTCACTTCACCAATTATGGTCACGGGCAAAAGGCAGACTTGACTATGGGAAACAACATCAGTTTAATTTAAACAACAAAATCACTACCAAATCACCAATCCAATCAGAATAGGACAGTAAGAGAAGCAACAGGATCTTCCCCCCACCTCTCCCTTCTTCCCAGGCCCAGCTTTGCTGCCTTCTCCCCCCAGCTTGGTGCAGGGGGGTCGGAGGGAGCGCGGATTGCGGTCAGTCCCAGTTTGCTCCGTGCTGCTTCTGCCTCCCACTCTTCTTCAAGTGAAGCACTCTGCACCGTTCTACCTTGTGGCAACGTGGAGTCCCTCCCACAGGAGCCAGGCCTCCATGACCTCCTCCAGCTAGCGTGGAGTCTTCTGCTGGCAGCAGCTCTCCCACTAGCTAACCGCTCCAGCGCAAGTCTCTCTGAAAGTCACAGCCTTTCCCAGGATCAGCTGCCTGCTGCAGCGTGGGCCTCCCCATGCGCCGCACACTGACCTTTTCTCCACTGGTGATCTTTGAGGACTGCGAAGACTCAGCCTGCCATCTTGCCACAAGCCAAAGTGAAATGGTTGATCCGAGTGTCTCTCCGACCCCTTCCTCACTAACCTGGGTGACCACATGGTTGTCTCTCCCTCTGTCCTACCCACCCCCAAAACACAAGACAGCTCTCAAAACAAAGGCTGTTCCCAAACCAGTTTCCTCTGTCAAATACGTTTATTTGCAGAGGCGCTGATTGGCTCAGCCTTGGCCAGAGGCAGGGCTGAACTGGAGCCAGGGGAGCTTTTCGCAAAGCTTCTAACAAGAGGCCATGCCAGCAGCCCCATCCCTGGCTACCAAAACCCCAACAGACACAAACCCAGCACAACAAGCAAATGAAGATAATCTAAGCCTGCTGATCATCTGAGAAACAGGGTAAAGGGAGAGTAATTTAGTTAGTTAGTTAGTTTTACCAGAAGCAAATGCAGCACCTCCTTCTGTTGGTGGTGTTCAGTACCCAGGTAGAAGCTCACGGGTAAGCACACCAGCCAGCACGGTGTAGTTCAGCACACGTGCTGCTGCTGGTGTGATTTGAGAGAGGTCACAGGACTGCAGCACATCCTCTCAGGAGCCCTGTCTGGGTACACTAGAGTGCTGACACAGTGTATGTGTGTCCGCTCCCACCTGGCACTGCCTGGCACAGGACCTTCAGGGCTGCAAAATCTGATTAACCCTTGGGCCTGTACCAGTGGCCAGGCAGTAACTTGGACAGGGTTTTACAGGTGAAGAGTCTGATTCACTCTGTTCCCCAAACAGTGGAGAAATTCTGCTCAGAAAATGTGTTTCAAAATTTGCCCTTCTTTCTTATATTCTTTACAATGTTTATGTAAAAAAAGATAATTGGATGTATTAATGCAGGTCTTAAACTATCGTAATACCATAATGGTGATTATTTGTAATGCTTTGGTCAGAGATGACAGCTGTACTCCACATCAATGTCTAAAACATAGATACAAACAATTGGGTAGAGGAAGACTGAATTTTACTCGTTTCACTAATCTTCCTTTTGGTCCCTCTAAAAGGCAGTCACAGTTGTTGCCAGAACAATGCACAAGTCACAGAAGAAATAAAGGCAGCTCCATAAGAAGAGATTAAAAATACTAAAATACAAATATTTACAGGGAGTTTGAAAAGCTGTTTTTTTAAAAAAACCTTGAAATGTCTATGTATTTTGCTTTCATCATTCAGATAAAAATTTTAATTGCCTGAATGAGACTCCGGGACATTTCCCCACTGTTTAATCCTGTGACCCAGCTCCTTTTCCCCTTCCTGAGCCCTTTCTCTTTCCACGGGGGACCTAGGGCTGTAACTCTCTCTGACCAGCAGAGCAAAGCAGATTCTCTTCCCAACAGTGAACCAAGCAGTGATGGGACGTCTATGTTTTAGTAAGGCTTTCCTCACAATGCTCCCTTGTTTTGGGATCCCAGAACATGAAACAACCTGTAGAAAGGAGGAGTAGGGCCTGCAGAAATAACTTCTGTCTATGCAGAGCCCCTTCACATGCCTTTCCTGAGCTCACCAATGTGGACAAGAGGGCAGAGCAGCCCTGCACGCTCCCCCCAGGACCATCAGTTTGTGAGGACCTCTGTGTCCCTTTGTAAGTGCCCTGGACCACCAGCAGCCCAGGGTAGGCGTGGCTCCAGTGGACGTGAAGAATGAGTGGATTGTCTTCCATTTACTGCCATTTTTGCCACCCACATTTTGTTATTTGAAATTACCTTTCTGCCTGCTCGTCTGCCTCTTCTGCTTGCCCTGAAAGGTCTTCAGGCCAGGGTGTGATTAGCAGACATTTGGCCTACACTCAACATGGTGCGGATACTTGGGCTGCCATCATAAGATTTCTCTGACCCTAGCTTTCCCCCTGCTCTAATAAGGAATTTGGATATGCCGTCCAGCTGAGTTTTCCACAGCTTTGGGTAAAAACAAATATACTCATAAAACTGATTTTCAGATTTTTTTTTTCCTAGGCTGATATAGACTGAATCAACTTATCCTTCTTCCTTAGTCAACTATCAGAGTAAGCAGGAACTGATATTGGAAACTGAATCCTTACAGCTTGTATTCAACCCATTATATTTCACGTATTCCCACTACTTGGCTATTGTTGTTCATATTTTAACACTATTTTAAAGGGAAATGTGCAATTTCTGAGAAGTAGAAGGTGTGAGTGACTGAATCAATGCCATCATTGATTTCACTGAAAGTGGAATCAAATGCTCAGTCAAACCAAACACCTTGGAACCTAATTCTGCAGAATTTATTCAGGTTAAATCCCCATTGAAAACACTGGAGAATTTGGCGTAAGCCTTTTATTATCAGAAACCTAGAGTTCCATTGCAGAAACCACTGCAAGACTGCTACTGGCAATTAAATCTGCTCTTTGCCTGGGATAAAGTCTTTAATACAAATGGTTTGAACCAAACCTGTTTTAAATATGTTTGGAGGGATAGGGACAGGGAAAACAGGTTTGATGATGCATCTACAGGATAAATAGGGTGTATCTGATGCATTTTTGTGCTACGTCAACAAAATAGTACAACTAGAATTTGTGAAAAGTGGAATTCGCAACTAAGGCAACTGCTCATTTAGTGGGTCAGTGTAGCCATGTAGGATTTTCATATCCACCGGTCCATGAGACATTAACAAGTAAGTTGATGCATCTGGTAAGCTATAAAATGGATCTTTAAAACCTACATGTTCCGTAGGAGGGTTTTGTATATTCAAGGTCTTTTGTTAATTATACATTTATGTTCTTTGAAGTATAATTACCTTACAAAAATATAAGATGGCTATAAATCCTGTTCGATTTAGGTAAGGAAGAAATGGATAGTCAGTTGAAAATAGGTTTTACTTAAAGCAACAGCTTTGAAAGAAATAATATTTGATTAACACAAATGGTGCAAAACATCTGAATACCATTCCTCTCACGTAAATCACAGACTATTGCAACTAGCTCTACAGATTCTAACTCACCCTTAGTGTACGCACAATGGTGGGAAGCGTCTTTGCAACAAATACATTTTGCATATGACATTTAAAGCAGTTGATTAAGGTAAAGAGATAATTGAAAGTTGATAGACGTGTTGGATTTCTATTTATGCACTGTCTATGCTTTATAACTTTGTTGGTGTTATACAAATATATTCCACCATTTCTGGAAGTATGAGGACTAACTTACTAGATTATTCAGAGTCAAAATACTTTAAACTATTTCTTGAAGCATATTTCTTAATACGAAAGATGAAAGATTTTCAGAGGTAATTTTATTTGTTAGTGTAGTGCACTTGCTAGCATAGAGTTAGAACATGACTAAAGGGTATCTATGAAAAAGACATGGTCAGGTGTGTCCTGGTGCAGTGAATGCTAATATGCTTTCAGTAGAAGCACATTATGCTTTTATTTCTGACTGTACACTGAATTATTTACACCTTCAAGGCAGCTGATTGAACTGCAGCATCAGTCAATTAGCAAATCAAAAATTTATATGATTCCAATTTAGCATGGAGTCCTTCTCTCTTTTTTTTTTCTTTTTAGATTTTCACCCTGACAGTGACAAATTACTCCTTTGCTGGCTGAGATTGGAAATTAAAAGCATTTAGAGTTGCTCATGCATTTATGCTAATGAGAACTTCTGATATGATTTGCATGCAAAAGAGGACAATCTGAAAGCTCATCAGTTTTTCATGCTTCCGCATTTTGATGTAGTAGGATTTTTTCTGTTTTCTGCAAAGCAGAAAAATTTTTCTTGGGGAAACAATACTCTATGTGAACAAAAAGAGTTTTTCTTTAAAGTCTGAAAGTTCCTACTTTTTTTGTACCCTCCAGATTCTTGTCAAATCATTTGCTTTGCCGTTTCAGAACTGCAGCCCACATTCATTAGCATTTTAGATGTTTATCAAAGGAACGATCCAGTATCTGCCATGCAAGATTATAGCTCAAGCTTCATTTTAAATTCAGCAAGAAAAAAAGACCCGAGGACAGATGAGAAGAGGGATGTGCACTCTGACAATCTTCTTCACAGATACACCCGAATTAATCCTATTTAGAGCAAAATTTGATTAATCACCAGAGGTGGCAGCTTTAAGTTTAGTGAAATAGTTAACTCTGACAAATTTTGGAGACCTCTTTGGCACAGCCTTTCTGGAATGCAAATAAAGAAACCAGGCAATACAAATGAGGCAGCAGATAACTTTAAAATAAATTTTTTAAAAAGCTCCTGTTCAGTAATGATATTGCTGCCATTTTTAGGGGTTTAATTTTGCTCTCCAATTTGCTATAATGAAAGTCAACACGACAAAGAAGGGGTTGGAGCTAACAGAAAACAACAGTGTACTTATTTTGCTTTTGCAGTACGTGATTTTTGTATATTGCAGCCAGTATTATTGGCATAATTTGCGAAGTAAAGGAAGAGAATTGTTTACCAATTGTTTCCCTTGCTTGAGAAGGTTGATCGTTTTATATCTGTATATGGTTGGGTTTTTGTGAATGTACAGGTTTTTTTGCTTTCAAAATGATCATTTTGACACTGGTAATTTGAAGGACCTTGACTGTTGTCCTGTGTTTACAAAAAAATTTGGTGCTGTAATACTTGCTGAACATTTTCATAATCCAATAATTCTTTCAGCCCCCAAAAGCTAGTATTTAGAGTTTTAATTGTAACTATTCTTTCTATCTTATCGTTCAATTGATGGAGTTCCAATCTGTTGTTTAGTAGAACAAAGGCAAAATATGTGTGATATGTCTGTTTCACATCTGAGTTAAAATTAAGAAATGAAATTCCAGTCATAATGTATTCAAACCATCTTCCAGATTACACTCTACACTTTTGATCATTTTTTACCTCCAGGTATATGCAGCAGCACTAAAGAATTGATGGGTTTCAGAGGTATTACAGGAGAATTTCACCCGCTGACTTCACTGGAGTTGCAGTGAGGTGATTTACAACCCATGCACTGTGTGCTGAAAGGCAGCTGACATCAGGTGTATACTGTGTTTTGATAACATCTCCTGTCTTAAGACAGTATTCTTGCTTTATGTACTTGAAAATAAAATCTCCATTTTGTCTATAACTACAGCAGTTCACCTTTTTCTTCTGCTGCATTGATCCCTGGTTCATGCAGTAGATATCTTACTTCATCCCTTGAAGAGAAAGAGAGGGGAGTGGCAGATTAATCATGAAAGAGGAAGCAGAATGAAGAGTCAAGAAAGGAGTCTAGGAGAAAAAGGACCATGCAAGATCAAAACTCAGCCTTGCCTGTCCTCTTTGGCACAGTAGAAGTTAGGGTACAGTGGAAAGAAAGGATGTCTACCTAAAATCTCCCCAGTCCTTGATGCTCAGTTTACCTGCAACTGCCACCATTAAATCAAAGAAATGGCTTCTTGTCCTTGCTTGGCATCACCAGTCAGTCCTACTTCTTTCAACAGCCAGCTAGATGGCTCTCTCGTTTCACACCTTGATAGGCGCCAGCCCAAAATCTCCCTCTGGAATTTCTTCCTCCAAGTCAGGTGCTCTGCATCTTC
Organism: Buceros rhinoceros silvestris; assembly: GCF_000710305.1. Taxonomy (NCBI): domain Eukaryota; kingdom Metazoa; phylum Chordata; class Aves; order Bucerotiformes; family Bucerotidae; genus Buceros; species Buceros rhinoceros. Next base: position 23,299 of record NW_010400604.1, on the reverse strand, counting down.
AGCTTCTGATTTCTGGTCTCTGAAGTTTTGAACTTTTCAAACAGCTGATGTTCTTTACCACAGATAGAAATCCGTCTTTCTTATCCCTCATGCATATCTGAGCTATGCAAGTGACATGTCCTTGGTCATTAAGATTAGGCCTCAATGACAGTGACTTTTGTTCCACTTTCCTTCCACATCCATAGGAAATCCTCAGGCTCTGTTGATGTTTCTCTGTTACAGTAGATGCACACAAATGGCTCAGAGGCAGTATCAGCAGGGAAGCAGAAAAATCTCTACTTGCCAATATCTATTAAAACAGGGAACCTTGAAAGCTTCATGAATATGGTGTAAGGCTTACTTGGAGGTCTTCCTTCATCAAAGTATTCACATAACACAGGTAAAAAGATGGTGACAGAAGAATGAATTATTTTTTCCTTTTCCTTCTCTCATAACTAAACTTCATTTGCCAGGGTTATGTTACTTCTAACTCAATGACGCTTGGATTGCACAGACTGAACATTTTTGTATGTCTTGCTTTGATATCCTTCATGAAAAGCCCAGCTGAGATAACCTTCAAAATATTAAGAACATGATATTCCTAACCTGCCACCTCATGCAATGTGCATTGTCTCTCGAGTCTGTTTCCTAATCTCTGCTGAAATTCACTTTGTCTGCGCATTGAATAAAAGATCTCCTGAACAAAATTATCTACTTTTTGTGTTCCCCAAAAGAATTTACAAGCCCAGCATTTTCTTTTATCCTTGCAAAGATTGCCTGTTCTGAATACACTTCTCTTCAGCAAGAGGATTTGCAAAGGCTTCAGCTGAAGACAGTCCCAAGCTAAAGTTGCCTTGATTTTGTGTGGTGTGGTTTTACTTCATCATCCTTGATGATCATCACCTATGGTAAGGAGGAGTTCTTCCACTTCGTATTTTTTTCTCTAAATCGCTCCTCCTTGGCTCCAACTGAATAGCTGAGATCCTTGAAACCAAAGATTACAACAAACAATAATTTTGGAATATCTCAGATGCCAGCTTAGTTTCCCAACATAATGCAGTTAGTTTCTCATCAATGGTAAGAAAATGTCAGTCTTTATCACAGTTCATACATATTGAGCTCTATCTCTTTCATTCTTTTGGCTAAACGTCATTTTCCTCCTCATGACCTATTTTTCAGGGCAAGCCAGTACCTCTTTATCTTTCCACAGACACCTTTGTAAATCACCTTTAACCCTTCAGGGAAATAAACTATTAGAAAGTATTGGAAGATAATTCAGAAGCCTCTGATCTTAGAGGTGTCATTCATCTTGCATTATTTTGCGAATAATCTTCTATCTTCCTCCTGATCACCTCTTTGTCAGTACAGATTCTAGCTTGCCATGCTGATGAGTTCAACTGGGACATCTTTTGAGCCCTGAAGTTGATTCCTTCAGGATTTATATGTTCATGTGCTGGTGGACAGCCTTCCTTGAAACTAGTTCAGTGATCTAACATATCTATTCCCAAACGCAACAAATGAGCAATAATTACCCTTGTGAACAGCGAGTGCCTCAACCATTAACACTGCTGTCCAACGTTCTAATTGTAGCCATCATCTTATGTTCAGTGGGGAGCTGGGTATATTTGACTACAAATTTACCTGACTGCTTGCAACATACTATCAGAAAATTGCTTTACAATCACTTATTCTTCCTGGAGATTTCTCAGCACTTGCCATTTCCCATTTATAGATGAGTTTAGGTCAGTTATTGTTGAATTTTTTGTGTGCCAAACACCCTGTATATAGATTTCTGTCTGGTCTGCCTCCGTAGTGGACCTAACTGGCAAATTACTTGCTTCGTTCTGTTCTGATAGGAACCACAATGTTGCAAATTATCATTGTCTTCATAACATGCAAAAATAGACTATGACAAAAGGAATTACTGGGAATAATTTTCCATTCTTCAATTTACAGCTTAACGCCAATGTAGACAATGTCATGAATAGTTATAGGAGGTACTTTAGAAGTATTGCATTATACTGCCATGTTCTCTGTGTGAAACTCCCCTTGAAGTCAGCAAGAGTTGTGTATGCTCTTCGGTGGCATAATCAGGCAATAAATTATGAAAGCTCTGCAAATACCAAACATAACAAGCCACGAACAAACGACATTAAGAAGTGACAAAAATATCCAGTGTTATGCTAGTAAAAGAGCTGAAGTTAATAGTTTTGATTGTGATAAAATTCTTATAGCTGGTAGGATTTGGCAACTTCTGGCAAATGGGTTATGAGGAGAAGCTTACCTTCTGCACCTGATATTGCAGAATTTCCAACCTCTTCCACTCAGACAGTGAATCTCAATTGCAACTGGGATGGAGCACAGGGCTAAGTGGACACTTGCACACTTCAGCATTGCAGTGTTCTTCTGCTCCAGAACTCCTCATAGGTGGCTTTGTTGGAGCTCAAAATTAATTGTCAGGAGAATTTAAAACAGATCTAACATAAGATAACATTTTAACTCAGTGGTAACACTACATGTTTGAGGTCTCTGAAACTTTGCCTCAGAAAAAACTGGCTACAAAAAAGTATACTTTTCAAAAGTATACTTTTTCATAGTACATACTAAATAAAATGTTGAAATAAAATTTGCCAAAATGGACCCTTTAAGACAGTAATCAAAAATGGAATTCACTGAAAAATTCAGAAGATCTTGACACTTACAAAAGGGACTGAGAAGTGTGAGCCTTGTATTGACTAGAAGTGACATTCTGAAATTGTTCTTTCAGATCTTAAAAAACCGATTAAGAATAAACAAAGGATCCCAGAGGTCTGAGATTGCTCTAGGCTTTAGAGCTGAGTCTAACTTACAAGAAACAAGATCTTTGTAGAATACATCCCTGCTTCTCCTCAGAGTATTTGTAATGGCAAGCTGAATATGTGCTGAGATGCTGCAGCTGTTATCAGAAGCCAGCAGTTTATCACAAAGGGAAGTAAAAACTAGCTAACATTGCAATGGTTCTTCCACCTGCCTGTTTGGGAATGCACCCACGGCACTCGTTGGACAGTAAAAGTTTCTCACTCTCAGTAGGAGTGTTCTTCACTGCTTACAGAGTAATTGTGAAGCCCAGGTTATAAAAGAGGATGTGGAGCTCCAACCAGCCCTGCTTTTAGAGCAGTGGCAGACTGGCCAAAAATCAGTTAGACTGATTCAGCCTGTTCCAACACTTGCTTTTTTTTTTTTTTCCTTCCTAGAATTTGTTAAGGCTACTTCCAGATTATTTTATTTGAAAGAAGATTCATGATGACTTCCTGCTCACTCTTCGTCTACTATAAAAAAGAAATAATGTTGCACAACAGGTTTCAGTTTTATACTATCCTCCACTCCTTCCCCAACCACAGCAATTGAATTACCAGGGAGGTGCCATGTTCCCTTGTCATAGCAAAGGACAACTGATCAGTGCTTTCACCAGTAGCTCCTGCTGCAGCTCAGTGAATCAGTTTCTGTAGGTTTGGGTACCGCTTGGAGAGGAAGAGCATTCCACAGAAACGGAGGAGGAAGGGCTCCATGAAAAGGGCAAATAAATCCTGCCTGGGCTTGTTTAAACTCTACTATAGATATCATGTATGACTTCAGACCTGAAAGCCATATCTAGGCAGCATCTCATTCTATGCTGGGTGGGCTGTCACTCCAGACTAATGAATTGTCCCACCAAAGCACACAAAGCTCAACCTCCCTCATCCCAGGCCTTCATGCTCTTCCTCTCTCAGATGGAGCAAAAGAAAGGGTCTTATTTGGGGAAATGGGGAGATGGGAAAAAGCTAACAGGAGGCAGGGGAGAGCCCCTGCCATCTCGTGGTAAAGAGATGCGCTCTCATTAGGAAGGTCCTTCTATACATGTCCCCTCTTTGGCCTCACTTAGTTGAGCTCTTTGCAGGAGTTGTCACTCCCATGATATTTTGGGTTCACTTAAAAAATGTGATTTTGTAGGCAGATGATAAGTATTTTTCATCTCTGGCAAAATCAAGGGCTCTTATGGAAAGAAAGCAGCGTAGTAAATATTGCTTTCTGATCATTTATCTTTTGTGTGCAGAAAAAACATAGAAGCCTGTGTGTTCTTCATTGATATTCATTTGGTCTTTCATGAGTTACTTAATTTTCTTCAAAAAAAATTAAAGGAAGATAGAGGGAGAGGGGAGATATCTCATATAATTCACACAAAGTATTTCATAGATGGGTATTTTTTTCCACAGTTCAGTGCTGTGGACAGCAAGAAAATGTCCATTACTTTCTAAGCAATTACAGCAGCTCTCTTCTTCAGCCTGCAGTTTCAAAAAAGCAGTGTACATTTTTCATGTCTGAAGAAAATTATTGTGGACATTTAGCCAGCAATAGACTTAGACTTATAAGCAGGTTCTACTTTCACTTGAATTACTTCTATGTGTGTCAAGACTACTGTGGATTGCCTTTATATTTCTGTTTACCATTACTGGTTTATACTGTCACAGTAGTTGTTTTATTTGGGAGGGAACATGGAATACTTTTTTCTGATCCACTGCGTGTGTCTAGTTGGCCACAGCTTTAATGCATGTGTTTCATAAGCACTCCTGAACAGACTGGAAGGCCAGAAATGTAAAACAGCACTAGGACTGGACATGTGTGCGAGTGCTCATCTTTCTTACAATGTATTTCGTATCTGCTCCAAGGTAGCTTGATGCCTACTTCAAGATACCACTTTTTATCATCCTATTTCCAGGACATTTCGATTCATCTCATCATTTGGTGTTAGTTGCTCTCTGTCCAAGCTGGTTTTTTTTATTAAAAAAACCCTTTTGTTTTATAAAAAAGCCAAGCTTTTGAACTTGGTTTTGTTACATATTTGGATAAAAAAGAGATCTTCAGAAATCTCGTACTAAAATGAGGTGGTAAGATGGGGCCCTCAATCAGTTTTCAGAAGTTCGATGGTTAGCCTACTCACCCACTTAGAGCATCGACCTTATTGTTGCCCTCTCCCACTCCACCAGAGGGACGGTTTGTTGTTTGCTCTCAGACTGGTGGATGCTTTCCTCCTAAGCAGGGAGTTGAGAAACTTTACAGAGGTTTCACTTTGTTAAAACGTCCCTGCCAACTCTACATCATTAGCTCCAGTATCATCGCTCTGGTTTTTGGGCTGTCTTCCACAGACCTTCTCACAAAATTATGTCAGATGTGTACATTCCTAGAAATCTGAGACTGTTATGAAACTTCTGATGAAAGTTTCCTAGAGCTACTCAAGGTCTTCTTTTTGCTTAATATAGTTTAGATTTTATTCTTCCCCAACCATTTTCTAGGTCTCCCATTAGTAAAACCTTTTGAAGGTGAGCTCAGAGCATAATTTGTCATCTGGTTTCTAAATAACTCCAGCAAAGCTCCTCTGCTCTTTTTGAAGTTGCCAAGTCATTTTGCACATTTTTTTGTTTTGTTTTGTTTAAATGAGATATATTAATCTGAATTCAGCTCATTGTCCCCACTAAAGGGGTAAGGGTGAAAATTTTTATAATCCTTTCTTGGATTTATGTAAGTGTATAGGCTAATACAAGTTGTTCTTTAGTTTGTAGTGAATATTTAATGAGTAAATAGAATAGCAGTGAGAGAGAGATGCTTTGCCTGTATTTATTTTCTGACATAGCTGACAGCTAGAGTGATAACTTCTTCTTTTTTCTTTTGTTACAGTAGTACTAATCATACCACACAGACACATTTGTCATTATATATAATTATGTGCAATATGTTTACATTATAATATTTTATATTGGCGAGACATAGGTTTCATAATGTTTTTACTCCAAATTCCTTGCTGCTACAGACTATTTCAGTTTATGCATATTTATAAACAATATTTAAAAGTACAATGGAACATTAATTATAATAAAATTGATTTGAAAATAGCAGCAATTAGAGAACTGTTCTGGATGACCACATTACTTCTGACAGAGGGGCAGCATTTTCTTAGTGCATGGGAGCTTTCCTTTGGCTCCTTTCAAGTAAAGAGAGTGACCACAAGTTATTAGGAAAGGCTGCAATTTCTGATGTGATTAAAACAGGTCTGAGCAAACCTTGATCTTCTACAAACCTTTTGAAAAATGTGTTCCTCTGTGGACCTATTACTAATCCCGACAGCAATGTGTTTTCACCCTCTCTCATCACTACTGTCCTTTTTTCCACTTCCTCCTCCCTTTCCTCCAACCCAATTAGCAGATTAGCCAGCAGGCTGTGAAGCCTGAAGAAGTAGAAGTTAAATCAACTTTTATCACATGCCAAACTAACTGTGGGGTTATCCAAGAGCACCCTCTCAGAGAGTCCCATCCTTAAGGACCCCCAAGGGTGGGTAAGGAAATCAAAGGTGCCATCAAAGACTCCTTCGAAGTTATGACACTATCTTCCACAAAAAACCCCACTTCTCAGTGGTGCATGGATGAGGCCCTGATGGTGCGGTTAGGTGACATACTGTGGGGCCAGCAGCAGTGAGAAACAAGAGGCTGCGTAGTGAAGTCAACCCCTAACAAGAGTGCCCTATAGGGTTGAGCAGTAAAGGCGAGAGGCAGAAAACAGCAATAACCACACGACAAGCGCAGCTCCTACATATGCTGCCATCAGCAGAAGGAATAAGGCGTTCAGCTGTGGAGTTTTTAATACGTACTTGCAAATGAAGGTAGTATGACAGTGCTGGCAAGGCGGATGCAATCAGTAGGTTGAGGTAAAACTTCATATTTAGGCAGTAAAGGTATATTGTAACTAGAGCCATTTTTCTATGTTGGTAAGTTACCACACATTAATTACCTTTCATTTACTAGCACGTTGTCATAAATATTTTATCTACATGTGAAAGTACCTTCAGAGTTCACTTTTGTGCACTTCTGTGATTTTTGTAGGAGATATACAAGGGTGAAAGACCTGCACCACTTTAGCTAGGTCTCAGTAGCTGTTTCTGTTTTGTAGAGATGGTAAAATGGCTGATGTACACTACATGAGCTACTCTCTCAAGTAAAGAATAGTTCTTAAGGATGCTGAACTGTTTGGGTTTGAAAAGATTTTGAAAAGATTTTGGGATGTACTGTTTAAAGTACAACTCCATAAGGTAGCTTAAAACAAGCTATTTCAACACGAAGAAATGAGTGTGCCTGGGGAAAGCAAACATTTTACCTCCACAAAAGAGGAAAGGGGGGAGCACCTCAGCTATTGGACAGCCATGGGGCTGCTCACCCCACACCTTCTGGTGGCATAACCTTAAGATGTACCGTGCACTTTGAATATTTTCACCTCAGAGCCAGACCATTGAATGTCTGCCTGCATGCAGAGGATCATACCAATATGGAGTTTGTATCTGCCCTGAAAAACAACTGAAAGACCTGCTCTGTCTGTCCCGTGGCTTTCCTCTGCCTGTTAGCTCTGAAGCTTAATGATGACACCCTCTATAAAATAAAATAAAATTTTACACACACACCTCCCCTCCTTGTAGTGCAAATACTTTGCTAATGAGCTTTATTATTAATCCCATCATGCTCATAAAAGACGTTCAGTATATCTTGCCAAACTAATTAACGTTTGAGATTCTCTTTTTCCTTATCTTCATGAAATCATAGAAACAGAGAAGATCCAAGAGTTGAAGAGATCTCTCAGGCACAGACCAAAAAAGCTGAATCACAAAAAGAGAAGAGAACGAAAAATATTTTTGAAGAGCAGGAAGGTAAAGGAAAAATTTAACAATAAATAATTTTCATAGTTGATAAGAAAGGGAGAATTTTAAAATGCAACTATTCATATTTATAGTTCACTGTACATTTTTTGTTTTGCTTTTGCATTAATTTACTTGAAAATTATTGCATATATTTTGACTGCATGTTTTCCAAATAAGTTTGAAGAACATGTGGGAAAATTCAGTTAAGCAACAACATCGTGTAAAATTTCCAATGGTCCAAGCAATCAACACATAGAAAGTCAAGATAAATACATATAGAAACATTAAATAAATAGCCATAAATAGTACTAATGCTGTGTCATCCCATTCCAGCTATGGAGAATATGACACCAAAAGTCTGAGAACTGACTCATTTTTAAACTTCAGGGGAAATAATTTTTACATATCTGCCCAATCACATACTGTGTCCTGTTCTACCTCTTCTGCTTCAGACAGCCTGCTGTGGCAAATTATTTCATGTATGCTATACAGAGAAAGCTTAGTTTTAAAATATATATATAGGTTATAAAAATTAACTTTTAATGGGACAATGATGTTAATCAGCCCTAAATAGTAACCGAGTTCTGTTGTACAAAGGAAATATAAAAAGGAGAGGATGGTTAGGGATGATTGAATTCATAGCATTCTCCTGCTATATTCCATTTGTTATTTTCATTTCCTTAACACAATTATTTAGTAGCAGCCTCTGGTAAAGTTTTATACCTAAAGCATTGTCATAAAATATTCAGCAGTTACTATATTTTAATACTGCTGAGTAAGTCCTTTGTTTTTATTCTCTGGTGATTATAGTATGGAGCTGTATTCCTGTATGAAAGGCTAAAGAATAGTGCGAAAATACAGGCTTTATACTTAAAATTTAGCAACAACATGCGTACACACTTTTGAGGGCATGTAAGTCTTGAAAGGCCAGGAACCATCAGCAGGTGCTCTGGCAGGTTGAAGCCTCCAGGGAACGGCCCACTGCAGAACAGAGAAAACAGAAAAATGCACAGCTCTGCCCGTCTGTAGCAAACAAGAAGTTCTGTATCTGTCTGCTTGGGGAAGAGCTCCCCTTGCTGATTCCCTCCTCAGAGGTAATCCTCCAGCAGACCTCAGCTATGGGTCCAGTCTCTTCCATGTACAAATTACACTGCCTGGGTAGGAGGACGACGTGCTGCTTAGTAGTTATGTAGTTTTAAACACTGATCTGCAGGAGCTCTCCCTGCATCTCTGTCCCCCACATAGTGGCATGAAGTGAGAACTGCCTGCTAGTTTTCAACAGATGTGCACAACTCCTGGACATTCATTTATCTCTTTTTTTTAATGCCTCCAAATGCTGCTGCCTTGAGGATGTTTCCAGACTTTTCCTCTATTTATAATGGCTAATCCTTTTCTGGAAGAAAACGAAGAATTCTTCATTATACAACAAATACTAGCTACAGGTTTTGTAGCTGATTGTGGCAGGTTCCACCAGTCATACAGAGAAGAATCCATTTTCAGTGTTCGGACTGGCAAACACAAAGTGGTTTCAGTTTTAATGCTTTGTCTGGCTAGTGCCATGATTGAGCTCACATGATATGAGGCTAAGATGTGTTTTTTTAAGAGAGCCATATATGAAAATCATAGAATCATAAAACCACTTTGGTTGGAAGAGACCTTTAAGATCAAGTCCAATTGTTAATGTAGCACTGTCAACTCACCGCTAAATCATGTCCCTCAGTACCACAGTTACAGCGAGCCTCATAGCAATGAGGCAGGATGCCGAACCACCACACTGTGATGATTCTGGCTCTTCTTGCAGCGGGCCTTCACACAGGGTGACTGGAGTAGCTCAGCAGGAGTCTCTTCTCCCGCTGCATTTTTGCAGGCTGTGTGAAGCAGCAGGCTCCGAATCTGATCCTCTCCCAGCCATTAGGGCTCATTGCACCTTGCTGCGCTCAGCAGCGTGCTGCTGCGGGACAAGTCTCCGCCGCTGAGCCGTGGCAAGTTCTCAGAGGGAGCAGTGACCCAGCAGCTTCTGCCTGTCACCACAGAGAAAATTCTGCCCCTTCTGCAAACCAGACTCTCTGCCTCTGAGATAGGTGGGATTTTTTCTTGCTCTGAGATGGCAGCTGCCCCTGGCTCTTTGATTCCTGCTCCTTGTAGGAACCCCACACCTGTGGCCAAAATATTGAAGTGCTGCCTCAACCCAACACAAGCACTAGGCTGCACAAAATAAAGCTGTAGTGCTTACCTGAGAAAAAGTTGAACTGAAATAAGAATCGTATTTTCCTCGGATAAAAAGAACAAAAAATAATTTTTCACTCATCCTTTGGGAATGAGTTGCTCAAAAGCAAAATTATATATTTCCATGATGGAATATTGCCTCGGATAAAAAGAACAAAAAATAATTTTTCACTCATCCTTTGGGAATGAGTTGCTCAAAAGCAAAATTATATATTTCCATGATGGACTATTGCAGGACTGCCTGAGGAAGATCGCATTGATCTAACAGGCAGAATTAGCTCTGCCAGATCTCATCCTCTGCAGAAGGAGAAACCATCCTCTTTGCAGAATAAATTCAATATTTAATGACCATCAAGGCATCTTTATTGAAAGCAAAGTTTTAAAATGGAGTGCTAGGACTTAGAAAAATGTAAGTGAAGAGAGTGGAAGTATATAGCCGGTCATTCTATTCAAGTATGCAACTTAAAGTTTATTTCTGATAGCATCTTTATTTCTTTCACTCATGAAATGCATTTTCCTAGTGTGTGTATAAACGTGTGTGGAGGTTCGTGTGTGAAACTGATCGAGGCATATGCCATAAATGCACTTGCTGACTTTAATTGCAGGTTTTATGATGAATGTGGTAAGATCTTGTTTTCCTTCTTTAAGACCTGAGATTTGTGAAAGAAGCAGCAGCAACAGTTTAAGAAGCAGTTATAGGGCTGTTTCTCGGAAAATCCTGCTTTCTGGCACTGTGCGTGCCCTGGTATCACATGGCCAAGTAAATATGGCAGATTTGCCCGTAATGCCAGAGCCCTTCCCATGCCTTCTGATAATTGTGCCTTCATGAGTTTCAGCAACTGTGTAACGGTGTAAACTAGCAGTTATTACTCAAAAAATTCTTGGGATTATTTCCTAGAGATTTGTGGCTGTTACTTTAGCTGTCGCGAGTACCTTTGAATAAAATCATTACTTAACATGATTTTACACGTCAATCAAAACCTCAATGAATGTAAACTAATTTGTGTGTGTGTATAGCTACAGTTTTTCCACTTAACTTGGTCACCTTCAACTGTAAAAAAAAAAACAAAACAAAAAAACCCAAACAACAACAAAAAGCCCCCAGATAATCCTATTGGTGAAATTGTATTTTAAAGAGAAGTAAACTGTAGATAAAAAGAATCTCTAGGGACTTAAAAAGTTACAGAATATTTTCTGTAAAGCTACATAAGAGGCTGCATTTATTTTGTGGAAAGCTCTGATCTGGATTACTGCCCTATTGTGTTCAGCTGTAGAGTAATAAGAAAAGAGAAGGTAAAAAATAGATAACAATTTCAAAGAAGAATTTTTAATAGACACAAGATGGCAAAGGACAATGGATTAGCACGACATAATGTAAGTGCCTTCTTAGAAGACATCACAGAGAAATAAATCATAAATGTATTGGACAAAGAGATATAGACAAGCAGACAAAAGACCCACATAGAAAAGGTGCAGGACTTGGGCCTCAAGCAAATCTCGGTGATGAAAAGGGACTTTCCTGCAGTACAAGCATAATATTCAGCTGAGGGTTCCAGACATTACTGGTGTAAATTCCACAGTAAGGGTGTCCACAAAAAGAGACAGATTAGCAGTTAGTTACACCTGTTGTACACCTGCAACTATAGGTAACACTGATGAGCTAGAGCCCTTTAAAACTTGCTTTTTGATAATGTGCTCTTGAGAAAGGAGATGGAACTCTGAGTCAGGTACAAGGCCAGTCCAGCAGCTGGGGTGATTACAGTGAGGTTTCTCAGGGAGTGAAAGGTTGGAGCCTTCCATGCTGCTTGAAATGTGTGATACTCTCTGCAAGTACTTCTCCCCAAATATCTTATTTCAAAATGCCTTTATTTTTCTTAAACCGCTCTACATCTTTCTTCCAAGTGTAGTTTTGAAAATACATTGTCCAGATTTTCCTAGTCTAATCTTAATTATCCATGAGCTAGCTTTCCCCTTATTAATTAATTCTCAAGTTTTAACAGCAGCTTGAACCGGGTCACTGTTCACACGTTGAAACAACAGATGCAAAGGGGTTTTTGAGTGACAGGATAAAAATCAGGCACCATCTTGGCAAGAAGCTCGAGAAAGATGTTAAGAAACCTCTCTGCATTTTGTATTGGAATCTATTCCACATCTCCGAGGATTGTATATACTGTACAAATGCTTCATTTAAAATCTGCCAACATTGCCACTCCAATTTGTCAGTCCTGGTTTTCTTTTTAGTAAGTGCTACAAATGTGCGACTCATCGTTGTTATTATGTTCCATTAGAACGTTTGCCAGTTTTGAGTTCTGTCAGATATACATGATAGCATTTGATGAATCACTGCTGCAATGATCCACTACAAACAACATCCAATTTCTTGGAGTGCTTTCTACCAGTATTGATAAGTATCTGGGGTTTAAACGCAATGCTGCTTCTACGCACTCAGTCATATTGCTTATTGCAAACATTTGGAATGGGTTCGCTACCGACTACTTAATTAATTGTCTTGGCTCATACTTTGTTCTGTCAGTCAATTATTCACTAGTCTACTTCCACAATGATATTTGTTAGACAAAAGGTGGCACAGTCAGTTGCGTTACAGATTCGGTAACCTGTTTCCAACAGAAGGTGCTCCAACTGCAGTGAACCTTCATTTGTACTTGAGTCTTGAATTTCTTTCATTTGTAGACCATGTTCAGCATCTGAGTTGCTACAACAGACAGGACAAGACTTCGTAAATATGCACACAAACTCTCTTGAGCAAGTCATTGATCCAGAAAATTTCCTGTAGAGCAAAATCCGCAAAGTAGGAAGTAGAATGCCTCACCATGTAAATATAACTCCTCAGACACACCCTTGTGTAGTCTTGGGGAGAGAAAGAAGCTAAAAAATAAAAACAAAAAAGAGGGAAAGGTAAACTTTGGAAAAACTGGGATATTTCCGTATTCAACTTTTTGCTGGAGGTGAAACTATTTCAACTAAAAGTCACAGGATTTTTTGAAAGATTTCTGTAAATCCTTCCTATATTCTTTATCAAAAAAATTTAGTTGAGTAGCAAGTAGTTAGAGCCATCTAAGGCATGTGTAAAGATGAAGTCAATAAAGAGTTACATTCTACAATATATTCTTAAGACAGTATTTTCACCTGATTGTACTTGTAATGATACAGTCAATACATTTTTTTGTAACTTCCATTTTACTAGGGAGGGTTCTTTCATTTTCAGCTGATCATTTATTCACTTGTGTTCTTTTCCCTTCCCTGTGGACTGGAAAAGATTTTAGGGTTATGATCTTTGTTCAATCATTGCATTACCAAAGCTCTTAGGAAACCTAGTGAAGGATCAGTCTCCCTCTTGCCCATGAACAGGTGAAAAGATGGACTCTGATCCAAAGGTCTTACTATCTGAATTTAAGGCAGCACCAGTTCAAGGACACAAAAAGATGACAGACAAGGCAATCTGCTTCATTTTATGTAACAGTGAGGGAAGAAACAATCAAGGGATGAATAAGAATCCCTTTTGGCAACTCTTCTGGAGATAGATCTTAGAGAGCTGGGAGAGCAACCATGAGAGGTTCTAGAGGTCAAGAAAGATGACATTTTAAGAGTATGATCAGCTATGCTGAGTGCACCTCAGCTCAGAGAGAATGAGACTAAAAAAATAAAATACAGAGGCTAAAACTGCACAATTTTTTCAGTGAGTCAGTTAATTCTGTGAAGCATGTTACGTCTAATAACTGTAAAAGAATAACATGATGTCAGTCACATACAGCAAATTCTGATTTTTCCTTGATATTGATTATGAAAACATTTTATAACTTTCTGCTTGTTTTAAATTCCAGAGCTTTATTTGGACAGATGAAAATCCAGCAACATTATATATATTTGACTTAGATGTTGAGGAAATTTTGGATCTTTTTAAAATACTAAATGGCCTTCTTTCTTTTCTTAATTTAAAAAAGAAAAAAAAATTCTGTCTTAAATCTCTAAGCTGTCCTATTACTCTCTGTCATTAATTCTTCCTACTACACATCATCACATTATTCTAGGTAGCAAACCTCCCATGAGCCATCTCATTACTTCCACCATTCTATTACCTCCTTTCTGGGAACAAAACTATTTAGTTTTCTGTGTTATGGAAGAAGTTACTTCTGGTTTAAAGGTCTCGAACTAACATATAAATAAATTTGCCATGTATCTGTGGTACAATTCAGATCAGAACTGGGAACACCTCTTCTAAAAACCATTTTTTCACCAGGTTCAAGCTTTAACCTCATAAGCTTCCTTTTTCTTTTTTTTCCTCAAAGGGAAGCTCTACTACCAAGAAGTACTCACAATTCTTTTCAAGTCGTGTCTAGCAAAGACCATGAAATAGAAATGTATAGTGCAAAGGAAATGTCTCCAAAGAAGCCATAAAACGTCTCTTGTACAGCTACTTTAGACTTCTAAAATATACCACTGTCTTCTCCAAACATTTCTAGCAGATTTTAAAGCTACTACCTCCAGCAATCCAGCTTTGAGAAATTTCTCTTCAACAATCAAATTATACTCATTTTTTTGCACAAGGAGGTATGATTTTTACTCCCATGCCCTGATATAACTTAGTCGTGCTGTGCACTCGTCCAAATCACATATGAAGTGCTGTAGCTTGTTGAAACAAGACAGAAAACTAAGAGTTCTTACTCACTGGTAAAGTATCTCAAGGCAACTTGAAGTTCCACAGACTTGTTTTCTCCTTTCTACAAGCCCCTTGCTGGCTGTGGTTGTCTCACTGATACATGATATGTTTAAAGGCACAGACAGTTCTGTCACTAACAGTCTATGTAACCACAGTCCTGTTCAATTGATGTTCCATCTCTCACTTAAACACTTCTGTCTTTTACTTGCACCTTGTGCTTCTGCTTTTGTTTTTCTCCTTATTCCTTGAATCGTCTTTACCCACTTATCATTTTTTTCCCAATTCTTTCCTCATAGTTTCCAGCTTGCTGCTCATTACTTTGGGTGAGGAAGTTATGACACAACAGTAAGTCAGCAAATAAGGGTTAGCAATACAGGCAGCCTTGGAAATCAGAGTAACTGGGCCCTGACTCTGTCTCCAGGTCTGATCTAATCCAAGATGATAGGTCATTCCCTGGGGCCTTTCAATCAGCCAGAGATACCCAACTGTCGGTTTTGATTTCGTGCACTTTCACTCAGCGTGTAATACTCTCTTTCTTGCTTTAGCTTTTTTCCTGTGTTAAGCAGGACAGACAATGTTGTTTCAAATCCACAGAGGCAAATGTACTTTCCATCTGCTTGTAATTATGGCAGAGGGAAGAGGAGCTATATTAGATGCAACAAGTGCGATGGGAAATACAGCAGAGGTGTAAAGAGTGCATCATTTTCAGGAAAACGAAGTAATCCTGTAAAATCTGCACAAAGTCCAAAGCTTGCAGACGATCATGGACCATATCTCAGAAAAATCAATATATATCTAAAGTACATCTTCCCCTTCCTTGCACGGGCTATCAGCATTGTAAAGGCTTGACATAGCATCCCAAACTAGTTTTTGAAAGAGGTCTTAATGTCCTGCTGCAGCTGACTGAGTTTTTGGACCTGTCTGTCTATTTAGTGGTTGCAAAAAAACCTCAGTGTGGAAACACACCTTATGCTTGCAAAAGACCACTTACAGCATTCCAGTGGCAGTATAACGCACAGTGAGTCCCTCCCAAAATGTGAAAAGATCATATATTTCACCAACACGAAGGCTTCAAAACTTTCAAGCACAGATAAAAGCATAAAAAAACCCCACCAAAAAACCTCTATGAGCTAGGTGAAGGAATGATCAAAGTTTCCTGAACATAGAAATGGTTCTGTCATAACCTCAATCTTAGACTGAAAAGATCTGAAGAATCACCTATATCTGCACACAGGTTTACATGGTATGTTCCATACAAATACACGATCTTCAAAGAACATTAGGTAACAAGACAGAGCATTTAAGGATCAGAAAATATCAATATAGAAGAATTATTGTTGTAAAACAACAGAAGATACAGCTTCTATTAAATAATTCATGCAATAATGAAAATAGTTGAAGGAGTAAAATTGTTTTTGTGTATTATATAGACTGCAATCAAGTAATCTTATCTTGCCAAAATGTGATCACAATTTAAAATTCAGCTGAAGGTAATATGTGGAAGATGCCTGGGAAAAAGACAAAAACAAATAAACAAACCAAAACACGAAACAAAAATTACCCCAACCCCAAAACAATGACCACAAGGTTAATGGCTGTTATTTTTTTCATGTGGTGCTGAAGATCAACCACAGAATAGGAGTACAACCACCCAAGAAAGATTTCAGTTGGAAGAAGCTTTAGATCCTATTCCCCAGAAGGAACCTACACCCTGTGAAAGATAAAAATAGAGATGAGAAGTTGCCTTCTGAAATCAAATCTGTTGCTAAAATGTGAATAAACAAAATTCTCTGCCAATTTTGTGACCCAAAAGAAAGCAAGAGCAATTAAAAAAAAAAAAAAGAAATCTGAAAGGTAAGGTGAAATGTATCTAATAATTAATTAGCTGATTGATGGTGTCTGAATATGCCATACACTGAAGTTACTGCCTCACTAACAACATGCTTTGTAAACAGACCAGCTGACAATAAAACTGCATTTTCACTTCTCTGTTCCCACAGATTCATCCTTAAAATAATTAATTCTTCATTATAATGAAATATTCCACTGAAAAAAGTCAAGTGGAAAAAAGAGGCTTCCACGCATAGTGTTCGACTTGGTTTAATATTTGTCCAGTTTTATCACTTATGCAACCTTGGTTGTTCGTGCAGAATTAAGCTGGACTACTGACATTTCAAAGGATTTGCTAAATTTTTATAAACTGACAAGAAGTTTAAAGACTGTTTTTCTCCCTTTAACTGTGTTCAGTACCCTATAAGATGCCTTACACAATCATATTAAATAGTTTGCTAATTGCAGTACAGTTTCAGTTGCAAAACATGATGAGTGATGTATGGATGATCAAGGTCCACAGACATTTTTTCTGTTCAAAGGAAACTGATTAGGAAAAGAAACAATCTATTTCTTTCAGAGATGAACATCACCTCAGCATTTAATATAATAGACAGGACAAATAATCTTTCCTGTTTTCAAATGTCAAAGACCAAAACAACAACAAAAAATCCTCATAAAACTTGGATTGGTTTGAAAAATGTCTAATGCGTTGAACATTTTAGTATTGAAACTTGATTGCAACATATTTTGTTTTACACCACTTGTATTTCAGCACTGCAGTAATTTTACTTTAAAGGATGGAAGGCTGGTAGCAACCACAGCCCATCTTCTGCAGTCAGGAAATGGGAGCAAACCATCTCTATTTTGGGAAAGACAGACACGGGAAGAATGAACTGTATTTAACTGAATTCTATTATTAGCTAGTTTATCACATTTAGAGAAGATATTGGCAATTCCCAACAAGTAAGATACAAATAGAACAGGGTAATTTATTTCTATTTTGGAAAATAAGAATTTATCATTTTTCTGGGTCTGAGCCACGCACAAATGGGAGTCATATTTAATTAATAGTTTATACATGTGCACACACACACACAAAAAAGGAAAAAAAAAAAAAACCCCAACCCAAATGAAAAAGCACATTCCTATGTCAGAACAGTTCATCTTAGCATTTCTTAAGTTTTTAAAACCTTGGGATTCAGGGATTAAGAATTGAATGTATATTTTGGCACCGAGCTGTAAAATGAAAGGATGTTTACTTTTCACCCCTTAAAGAAAAGAAGTCGTTGTTTCAGGGACAGAACATGGCTGCCTCCCTTCTTTCAGAATTTTTCCCTGAAATTTTAAAGCCAGTCTGTTACTGTCTTTTCAAACAATTGACTATTTCATAAGATTATCCAAAGCAGAAAACTTTCAGATGGTACCTGTAGAGAGGAGGACTTCAATATAGCTCTCCTCTATCTCATAGAGTCTCATTCTCTCATAGAGAGAATGTTTTGGGTTGGAAGGGACCTTGAAATATCATCTAACAATCCCTGCAGTGAGCAGGGACATCTTCAACTAGACGTTGAATTGCTGCTCAGAGCCCTCAGAGTTGCTCAGAGCCCCATCCAACCTGACCTTGAATGTTTCTAAGAATGGAGCATCTACCACCTCTCTGGGCAACCTGTTCCAGCATTTCATCGCTCTCACTGCAAAAAATTTCTTCCGTTTATCTAGTCCTAATCTTTTCTCTTTTAGTTTAAAATCATCACCTCTTGTCCTGTCACAACAGGCCGTGCTAAAAAGATTGTCCCCATCTTTCTTATAAGCACCCTTAAAGTATTGAAAGGCCGCAATAAGGTCTCCCCAGAGTCTTCTCTTCTCCAGGCTGAACAACCCCAACTCTCTCAGCTTTCTTCATAGGAGAGGTGCTCTAGCCCTTGATAATTTTTACGGCCCTCCTCGGGACTCATTGCAACAGGTTCATGTCTTTCTTGTGCTGAGGACTCCAGAGATGAACACAGTACTACTGCAGTAGGGGTCTCACAAGAGTAGGGGGGATGAATCATCTCCTTTGACCTGATGGACATTGTTCTTTTTATGCAGACCAGGGTACAGTTGGCCTTCTGGGCTGTGAGTTCACATTGTTGATTCATGTCCAGCTTTTCATCTACCAGTACCCCCAAGTCCTTCTCTGCAAGTCTGCTCTCAATCCCTTCATCCCCCAGCCTGTACTGATCCAGGGGCAGGACCTTGCACTTGGCCTCACTGAACCTCATGAGGCTTACATGGGCCCACCTCCCCAGCTTGTCCAGTTCCCTCTGGATGGCATTCCATCCCTCAGGCATGTTAACTGAACCACTCAGCTTGGTGTCATCTGCAAACATGCATTCAATCTCACTGTCTATGTCACTGATGAAGATATTAAACGACACTGGTCCCAGTATGGACCCCTGAGCCTGGGGGACACAACTTATCACCAGTCCCCATCTGGACATCAAGCCACTGACCACTACCCTTTGGATGCAACCATCCAAAAAATTCCTTATCCACTGAATAGTCCATCCATCCAATCCATATCTTTCCAGTTGTGAGAGAATAATGTTGTGGGGAACCATATGAAGTTCAGATAGACAACAACCATAGGTCTTCCCTTGTCCACTGATGCAGTCACTCCATCATAGAAGGCCACTAGATTGGTCAGACAGGATTTGCCCTTGGTGAAGCCATGCTAGCTGTCTTGATTCACATCCCTGTCCCCCATGTGCCTTAACAGAGCTTCTAGGAGGATCTGTTCCGAGATCTTCCCAGGCACAGAGGTGAGACAGACAGGTCTGTAATTCCCGAGGTCCTCCTTTCTACCCTTTTCAAAAATGGATGCCATGTTTCCCTTTTCCCAGCCACGAGGGCCTTCACTTGACTGCCAGGACTTTTCAAATACCATGGAGAGTGGCTTGGCAACTAGATCAGCCAGTTCCCTCAGGACTCTGGGATGCCTCCTGTCAGGTCCCATAGACTTATGTATGTTTAGGTTCCTCAGGTGGTCATGAAGCTGATTTTCTCTTACGGTGGGATGGGCTTTGCTCTCCCATTCATACTTCGAGGTCCATCTGTCAACCTGGTGATCAAGAGCTCTTGCACTCTATGGAAAGCATCCTTAAAGATCTACCTGCTCTGTTCTGCTCCCTTGACCTTGAGGGCAGTTTCCCAGGGGGTCCTATTGACTAACCGGTTGAAGAACTAGAAATTTGCTTTCCTAAAATTTAGGGCCCTGACTTAACTATTTGCCTGACCCATCCCTCAGGACTGTGAACTCCACCAGTATGTGATCACTGCAGCCCAGGCTGCCTCCAATCTTGATGTCATCCATTAGCTCACTTGCATCGGTGACCATCATGTCCACTATCGCATCCTCTCTGGTGGGGCTTATCTATCACTTGGCTTAAGAATTTATTCTCAATGCATTCCAGGAGTCTCCTGGATTGCCTACAGCTTCCCATCACCTCAGGTGAGTGTCCTGAGGACATGGTTTATATGATGTCTGGTCTCACAACAATACTCTCTTTCATCTTGCAGAGTGTATTTAGGTAAACTTCTTGTGCCACAAATCCTTTCATCCTCACACAAAGTAGCAAATCCCAGACCAATCACAATAAAATATTTTATTTTCAGACTATGTATTAGGAAGCATTTCTTTGCCAAGAGGGTGGTCAAACACTGGAAGAGGCTTCCTAGAGAGGTGGTCCGTGCCCCAAGCCTGTCAGTATTTAAGAGTAATTTGGACAATGCCTTTTATGACATATTTTAACTTTTAGTCAGCCTGAATTGGTCAGGCAGTTGGACTAGGTCATTGTAGGTCCCTTCCAATTGAAGTTTCTGTTCTATTCTATTCTATTCTATTGAGTTCAGGTGTTTGGTTTTTCAGTTTGCTTAAATGGTTTAAAATTACAATTTCTTTCAAGACTGACAATTTTTACAATTCTAGGTGCAAGTGAGCACCTGGGAGCACCTAAGTGCGCGGCAAGTAACCTCCACTGAAGCTTTATACCTTCCTCTGTACTCAACGAAGCATTAGAGGGCTTTCTTGGGGTTTTTTTCCTGCTAAAAGCAAAAATAGTCCACAAGTGTGGAACTGCTTACTTCAAATTTTGGGTCTGCATGGTAACAGGATATTGACTTTCCCCATTGTGTGCTGGTGAAACAATGCGGTGTTGGGCTGATGTATCAACTTCGAGCACTCAAAAATCCATCATCAGTGGATTTGCAGTGTTTTTGTATATGTCAAATATGACAACAATTGTACTGAAGTGTTAAATTTTGGCCTCCTAAAGTTAAAGATGATGGTTAACCCTTGGTAGCCTTGTTAAAATTATGGTGGCACCAGTAAACTGAAAAAGGATGAAAAATGAAGTTGAGTAAAAGTCCATAAATGTTTGATATGATATGACTATAAGCAAGATTATTTTGTTTATTAAATATTATCTTTTACTATGTCACATTTTTATTATTGAAGAACTGATCTCATATTCATGTAGTGGTTTAAATCCTTTTTTAAAGTCGGGCATTTATTTTTGAATCATATAAACTACGTGATCCTTAATTCGTATTTTAAAATTAATTACTTTCTGGAGTAATTTTTTACTACCTGAAATGTAAATGCTTAACTTAAAATTTGTAGTATTGTAATATAAAGATAATCTAATTTTATTGATACAGTATGTTTCTTCAGCAACAGCTGTTACTTGTTAAGTCAGTGTTGCTCAAGCAAATTTAAGTTTTATTAATCAGGAATACTGTTCACCAGTATTCTTGTGCATTGTGCATTGCCTTTATGCAGAATGACACTTTATTCAGAGACAAAATAAATGTCCATTCTCTTCAAGTACAGGGAAGAAACTGGACCTAACCTATGAGGGCTCATATAAGAAAAAAACCTCAAAACTTGTATTTGTTTACACCAGAACTGAATATGGATTTGTGATACATTTTACCATGGCAACTAAAGGCATGAAAATATCCTACAAGCTATGCAGAACAGAAAAAATTAACCATCCACTTTAAAAAAAAAAAATTGTCTGATATTAGTTGTAGTGTGTTTTAGGCAACCTCTTGAGTATTTGATAATATTAAAAATCATTGTTTATTCCCAGATACCATAAGCTGAATGGTCTAAAAATCACCCATAGTTAGAGTTCATTAATTCAAATACTGGAATGTTAACTCAATTTATACTTGCATGATTGTTCAAGATAATTGTAACTTTGTTGTAATTTGAGATGAGTTTGACTAAAACAAGATCTTTTGGGAGTGAAAAAATAGTTTACTTATCTTATAGGTTTCCTTCCAGGCTGTCTTTTTTTCCTGTTACCCAACTAATGCAAAGATCCATGTGTTTTCCTACACACTACCTTTTCCTTTCATTCTCCATGTTCATTTTCATAAGCCACTACCTACTTTTTCATACCTGATGCATGCTCCAACTCTGCAAAAGTTGCAATGAACAATGCAATGAACATCGTCAGGAAAAGCGTGGTAGAGCTCTACCCTCCCATCTCCATTCCAGACAAAAAGAAAGCCATTTGGAAAATTCCTGCTCCTTCTGTAATCCAAGTTCATGTGATTCTTATCAGCTTTAGTCTTGGGATCCAGCAACTGAGAAGGAACCACCACTTTTCCCCATCCTGAGACAGGGCTGCCATGCAAAGGCCCCCAAGCCACCTTAGGGCCTCCTCAGAAATAGAGGTCCTGGATGTCTGTGCTAGAGCTGTCAGGTTCCTACTTCATCAAGACCAGTCCTTCTGCAAAGAAGGGTGTTTGATGTTTTTTCAAAAAAAGGCCAGTCAAGTTTGTCACAGTATTTGTTACTTTCACTACTCCTCCAAGCTTAACATCCTCCAAGCTTAACAACATTAACTTCTGCACATTGGAAGTAAAAACCAAGCACAAAGATTTTCACAAAGCTCTCAGGAGTTCCATAAGATATTGGGCTGCAATTTTTTTACTGCCTAATCATTTTTTTTCAAATGCCTGAAGTGCTTCGAACACAGAATATTATGTTTAAGCTAGAGTACGTGGAAGAGTGTTTGGAAAGCCCCATAGAAACATAAAGGAAGATTGTTCAATGAGCAAGAGGGGAAGACATGAAAAAGCTTGGTAGAGACATGAATTCCTGACCAAATGAGGCTATGTGTCTGGTATGTCTGGAATGCTTAATATCCAATACGCTGGGCAACTGCTGCTTAGGGGAAAATCTTAAACCTTGAACATCTTTATTACAATAAGTGACCTTTTTCCAGACTCTAGTAGGACTATGCACAGCAGAAATAAGGTTCAGTGTTTATTTCTGTATTTTTATTCCTAATATTATTATAGTGCTTGTATTTAGAAGTAAAAGTGTATTCTGAAAATTCTTTTTATTTTACAGTGCAGGCATTTAATGTTCTCCCTGTCCAAGGTACACTCAAGGCATTCTCTGTTCATTTACTGGGAACCTCAGTGGCGATGCTTTGTCATATCCAATGTGTATGCAGTAGAAATACATTTGGCTACCCAGTATTATATAAGATGCATAGTTGGCATCTTATATTTAAACATTAATAATACACATATACACTATGGGTCCAGTACAGAATATGAATATTTTAATGGGGTGTCTATGTCTCAGACATGACTGCTTAAATCAGCACTTAGATCCACAGAGTGGGCATTTACACATCTAAGTGTCCCTGTAAGTACCCAAACGTGCAGTTTGGATATCCTGTTACGATGCCCATATTTGAAAACTAGGCTGACTTCCCAGCATTTTTGGCAACATGTTGCAGAATGATTCTGGCAAAATTGCAGGTTTTTAATTCAGCTGCACTAAGGGGCTTTTGATTGTTTGTTTGGGGAGTGGGGGGTGGGGG